>NW_027187460.1:27026161-27083524 GCF_028583685.1 Petaurus breviceps papuanus | reverse complement strand
AGGGCCTGGAATGTGATATTCTGGAGGTCAAGGGAGCTGGGATTAAAACCAAGAGTAACCTACCCAGCAAAACTGAGTATCATGTTTCAGGGGAAAATATGGTCATTCATTGGAATAGAGGACTTTCAAGCATTCTTGCTGAAAAAACCAGAGTTGAATAGAAAATTTGACATTCAGATACAAGAAGCAAGAGAAGCATGAGAAGGTAAACAGGGAAAAGAAATCATAAGGAACTTATCAGAGTTGAACTATTTTTTTTTAAAGCAATCGGGGTTGAGTGGCTTGCTCGGGGTTGCATGGCCAGTTGTTGTTTCTGGGTGTGGTGCTGAGTGTCTGGGCCTGGATTTTATCTGGGTCATCCTGGCACTGGGGCTGGTGCTTTTGCTCGCTGAGCCACCTGGCCAAAGTTGAACTATTAACATTCCTACATGGAAAAACAATAATTGTAACTTATGAAACTTTTCTCAGTAGTTGAAGGGATTAGAAATATATATGTGTATATATATATATATACATATATATATATGTGTGTGTGTGTGTATATATATATGCTTTATATGAGGGTATGCGGGCATATGAATACATATGTGAATGTGTGCATATACGTTTACAGGTATACATAGATAGAGGGCACGGGACCAATTTAACAGGAAGGGATGATACTTAAAAGGTGAAATTAAGAGGTGAGAGGAATATAATGAGAGGAGATGGGGAGAGAGAGAGGGGGGCAAACCATCTCATACAGAAGAGGCAAGGGAAAATGGTTACAATGGAGGGGAAGAATAGGAAGGCAAAAGGGAATGGGTTAACCTTATTCCTATTGAATCTGGCTTGAGGAGGGAGGGAAATACACACTAAATAGGGGATCTCACCCTCCAGGAGAATAGGGGGGGAAGGGGATGTGAGCGGGGATGATGGAAGGGAGGGCAGGCTGGTGGGGAGGGAAGTTGGAAGCACCCACTTGTGAAAAGGGACAGGATCAAAGTAGAGAATAGAACAAGTGGGAGGTGGGATAGGAGGGAGGGAAATATAGTCAGTCTTTTACAATACATCTACTATGTTATTGTTTTGCATCACTGCACATGTACAACCTATACTGAACTGCTTGTCTCCCCAGTAGGGGTGGGTGGCAGGGGGGGAAGGGAATGAATCTGGAATTGAAAGTTTTAAAATCAAATATTCAAATATATATATATATATATATATATATATATATATATATACACACATATGTGTGTGTGTATATACTATCATTAATACCATCTTACATGTTATTAAGAAAAAAAATATATACAGGCACTGAGGCATAGAGATCCACTGCAAAAGTTGAAATGGGTATGGGAGAAAATATGGGAGAGAGCAGATTGGAGGTGGGGATATCATGTGGGACTGCTGTTTTGGGGGGATGGGTGGGGGAAAAATGGGGAGAAAATTTGTAACTCAAAATCTGTTGGAAATGAATGATGTAAATCAGAAGTTAATAAAGCATTAAAAAAATATAATTAGCATGTGAATTTCTTTTTTTCTTACCCCCCACGCCCTAGACATGGTTACCATTAGACACAAATAAGTATGTACATGTAAGATTATTTTGTACAGCCTTTGATTTATTGGTTCTTTAACTGGTTGCAGATAGTCTTCCTTCATATGTATTCTTCAATTAATTTATAATAGTCAATATAACATTCACTCAGTCATTCTTGAAACAATATTACTGTTGTTATAAACAATGTCCTCTTTGTTTCTGCCCTTTATGCTCTTCATTATTTTGTGTAAGTCCCTCCATGTTTTTTTTTAAATCATTGAGCTCATCCTATCAAGGTTCAGTCTATGAATTCTTACTAATTATCAAAATTTGAGAGGAGATAAGGGCCATGCTCCTAATATGAAGTTCGGGGACATCTACTCCCATGACTTCAGTCCTAGCAGTTATATTTTTACATCCATTATTTCATTTTCTTTTCATGCTAGATTCATTTTTTAACAATATAAAACACAAATTACTATCCTTATTTTACAGGTAAGGGGAAGCTAGGTCATGCAGTGGTTAGAGAGCCAGTCCTGGAGTCAGGAAGATTCATCTTTGTGAGTTCAAATGTTGCTCAGAAGCTTACTACCTATGTGATGCTGGGCAAACCACTTACGCCTGTTTGCCTCAGTTTTCCCATCTGTAAAATGATATGGAGAAAGAAATGATGAATCATTCCATTATCTCTGCCAAGAAAACCCCAAATAGAATCACAAAGAGTCACTCATGAATCAAAATGACTGAACAACAACGTTTTACAGGTAAAGAAACTGAGTCTTGAAGAGATTAAATAATTTATGAAGACTACCCAGATATTAAGTGGTAGAGCTAGGTTTTGAACTTGGGTGTTTTGACTGAAATTCCAGTGTTCTTTCTGCTTGACAGAGATTCAGACAAACTGAAATTTTATTTTTGTATATATAATTTCCCTCTCAATTTTCTCTTTTCATGAATCTTATAACTACCATAAAGAGTGAAAGATTCCACTAACAATTTCCTCAATGACTCCTTTGTGATAGTTTGTTTAACCATATCTGATGTTTCTCTATTATTTTCCACATATTTTCCTGTGAATAATTAATAGTTTGAAGGTAGGCAAGAAACATTTATTGAGGCTTACTATATGCCCAAAAGGGCAGCTAGGTGGTGCTGTGGATTGAGCTCTAGGAGTGGAGGCAGGAAGATTCATTTTCCTGAATTCAAACTCGGCATCAGACACGCACTAGCTGTGTGACCCTGGGCAAGTTACTTAACCATGTTTGCTTCAGTTTTCTCATCTGTAAAATTGTGATGGAGAAGGAAGTGGCAAACCATTCCAGTAGCATTGCCAAGAAAACCCCAAATTGGGTCATGAAGAGTCAGACGTGACTGAAACAATTAAATAACAATAATATACCCAGACACTGTGTTAAGCAATGGAGATACAAATGCAAGCAAAAAGAATAACTTGCCCTCAAGGAGCTTACATTCTAAAGGGGGAAGACAACACACCAAAGGGAGTTAAAAGAGGAAAGGGGAGAATGTAGTCATATGGGGAATTGTGGCAAAGTCTCTAAGTCAAAACGACAGTATGGAGGAGAACAAAATCTGACCAGCCTGAACCTATCTCCAAAATGGAGGTGTCAGATGGAATTCACCAATGTGAGAAAAAGGTGGAGGAATGTTCAGGGTGAGAGGTTGAATCACAATAGTGAAGTTTGGAGAGGTATAAACATAGCAGAGATGATTTTGAAAACTGTTGTGATATTTTCTGTTCTGTTAAAGCAAAATAAAACTTTAAAAGGCTTAGAAAAAGAAAAACAAAATAACAAATATCTCTTTGAAAGCATTTTTACTCTGGAATAAGTCCAGATTGGAAACTGTAGCAATTAATGAAATGAACTGATGGTCATAAAAGTATTCAGCAAATTGTGAGTCATAAGGAAAGTATATTATGTCATGACAACACATAATAGGTACTTAATAAATGATTGTTGACTAAATCTTTTGGGGAAGATTTTTTTTTTTAATTCATACCTTGAGGTGAAGCTTTTCTGCCTAGCTTATACAGCCTAATTTACAGCAGCACCATCTGGTGACAGCTATAAGAATTGCAGGTATACAGTTAGGAAATAACCAATATCTGGTGTGTGTACCTTTGAGTGTGAAAACTGTTTCAGTCAGTAAAATAGATGTCACAATCCTAATGAAAGTTAGACATAAAAAAGATAAAGTTGTTTCATCTCTCAATTTGCAAATAATTACAAGCTCCAGTAATTTGTCCCTCCTGGGATGAGAATGTTCCTAGTGATAAGAATTCTGGGAAATGGTAACAGGAAAGAGTTTATGTATTAGGCTTAGTTGTTGTTGTTACCCCTCCCCCAGGCTTTTGGACAAAAAAAAAAAAATGTGTGTTTCGCTACTCTATATTTGCCATAGTATGAGCTAGGTTTTAGTAGTTAACCTCTGAGCCTGTAGAAATGTCAGCATGTAACTGATGACAAACTGCAACTGTATTTCAATTTTCAGGCTCAAGGAATCTGCAGTGTACTTCCCTCTTTACACTTTATCCTTCAAATCAAACACATTGCCAAGTAATTAAATCCTAAAAAGTTCCTAGGATATGTTTGGTTGTTGGAATACATCTGTTACATCCTGGAGGAACTTTCCTCCCAGATGTTAACTTTCCTTCAGTTGTTTATTTATCTATGGGAATAAACAACTTATACCTTCTCTGGGAAGCCTGATAAAAAGCAGTCTTCTTTTCACATCAACCTCATTCTCTATGTGGCTGTCCTTTATCAGTGCAATAAGGATAAGGACTATTTAACTCATTATTTTCATACAATGTGCTAGTTCAATGACTCTGAGGTCATTGGACATCGCAATATGACATCCAGTCCAAGGGGTCCATTTGTACTCGATACTCGAATTTGTACTCGATGCTTTGTCCACGAGCAAACAGGATCCATAGATTTGAAAGAATGTTGTAGAGCTAATACGCAAGATGAGGTATAGCCTTGTCACCATTAGTTCCAATGAAGTACAATTTTGTCATTTAACATTCACTTATTAAAGGGTAGTCAATTTATAATGTACCAATAACCTAGAAGAAAGAGGGAGCAGATGGTAAAATGACAGCAGACACTGATTAAGAAAAATGTGAGTATAACATCATTGATTTAGAGCTGAAAGGTGCCATTTAATCAGACATGGAGGTTCAAAGGTTTCTTTATCCAGTCTCCTTACCTTCATTCTCTTCCTTTTGAAAGCATCCAAATAGCTTGCCAAATTGATATTTCTAAAAAATGGATCTCACCTTGTCAACTCCCCATTCTTAAAAATCCTCAATGGTTCCCTATTGCCTTCAGGTCAAGCTATTCTCAGCCTGACAATTAAAGTACCTAAAGTCTGGTTCCCACTCAGTTTTCTAGTTTGGTTCATATTTTTCCCTCCATAGGCACTCTGTTGGGTCAAAGGTTAAACTGACCTTCTAGCTATTCTCCATATATAATAACTTATTCCTTGCCTCCGTGCACTTGCAATAAATAGTATACCATATCTATACTGCATTCCCATCTTATTCCCAGCTCCTAGAATCCCTGGCTTCTTATAAAACACAGCCCAGATGTCAAATCTATACAAATCCTCTCTTGATCCGTACCTCCTGCTACTAGCATTCTTTCCCTACTGAAATGTCATTAGTTTTCATATCATATTATATATTATACTATGTTATGTTGTTATATTATGTTATATCATGTCATGTTATATCATATTATATTAATAAAACTTGAAGTTCTTTACTTGTGTGGTTGTTGTATCTCCCAGTTAGAAGCAACTAAATTAACACAGTAGATAGAATAATGGACTTAAGGTCAGGAAGTCAGAATTTGAATTTTGCCTTAGATCCTTGCTGTATGACCCAAGACAAGTTACTTAATCATTCTCAGCCTCAGTTTCCTCATCTATTAAATGAGTATAATAGTAGAATCTACCTCACATACTTACTGTAAGGATCACACAAAGTAACATATTAAAGACACTTTACAAACTTTAAAATACTATATAAATGTTATTGATGGTGATATTGTTTACTTGATAATGTAAGTTCCTTGAGGACAGAGACTTTTCATTTTCTATGTTTTTTATTTCCATGACCTAACAGAATTCCTTATATACTTAAAAAATATTTATTAAATTAGATTGAAATGAACTTGACTATTTCTTCTCTCTCATCATTTACAACCAATCATTTGCCAAATGTCATTGACTGTCTTACCTCCACGACATCTCTAACGTTTGTCTCTTTTCTTCAATCACAGAATCAGCCTTAGTTCGAGGTCTTATCAGCTCTAGTCTCTTAAATTGTTTCTCTGTCTCCATTTTTTTTCTTTTCTCCAATCTGTCATTCAGAGCTTCCAGAATTATCTTCCTAAGATATAGTTTGATTAGTTCAGTCTCCTGTCAAAACATCTTCAATGGCTCTCTATTTCTTTTGGTAGCTCTCAGATACCTCCTCCTTAGCTTGGCACTTTAAGTGCTCCATAATCTGGTTCCAACCTATATTTCTAGCCTTATTCACAATTTTCTCCTTCAATGGCTATGTGTTTCAATGAATCCAGAAAACAAGACTGCTAACTACTCCCTCAATCCAACCTGGCATCTCTAGACTCTTTAAATTTCTTCTGGCTATCACCAGTTGTAAGCCTAGATTGAACTTGTTCCTCATACTGTTTACTTTATAAGGCTTTTTAAAGAGCATTTTCTAAGCCATACAGTATTCAACAAATGTATTTCATTGTTTTTGTTATCTCTGCTTTTTAGCATTCATTTTCTTCCAAGTAAGTATAGCTCAAATGCCATTTCTTTAGTAAAGCCTTCCCTGATTTGCTTTACCTCTCTTCCCTGCCCCCAAAAGGTGTGTTCTCTCTTTCTCTTTAAATTATCCTAGAATATTTTTCTTGGAACACTTCTTACCAACAACATGTTACATTGTATCATATGTATCCTCTCTAGCAGAATGCAAGCTCCCAGGGCAAAAGTCATACCCTTCACTCCTTCTCTTTAAAACAACCCATATCCCCATTGTTGTGCATAGCACCTACCATGTAAAAGAAAATAATAATTTTTGCTGAATGAATAAATAAGGAAGACTGTAAAACTGCCTTGGAACTTTTGCATAGTGTCATGGCAAAACATGTCAAAATACATCTTAGGATGGCAAATCATCCTTGTGCAATCACAAGATTTATGAAGACTTCTGATAAAGTATGTCAGATGTATCAGAGATAACCAATCATTCAAGAACATGTTTGATAAATAACACAATAAAGATGACAGATACTAGTTGTACAGTTATATATCAGATTGGATCTCATGGTGAGTGACAGGCACAAACTTTTGGCCAGTTGGTTCAAAGTCTATGGAGACTGCCAATAATAAGGCTATTTGGATACAGATATAAATGATAAGCTCAGGATCATCTATTATCGTCTTAAAAACATGTATTCAAACGAATATATACTGGAAGAAACTACCAAAATTCCTTGTCGATTTTAGAACTGTTTCACTACCTTTGGAGGAAGTGAATTCCCCAAGATTGTAAGTCTCCAAATGGAGGCTAGATGCCAACTTATTATGGGTATTGATGGAGTGATTTCTGTACAGATTTGAATTAAACTAGATTGCTCAGTGGGCTCCAAGGTGTCTTCCAGTTTGGAGATTTTGTGGTTTTCAAAATGAATTTTGGAGCTGGTGTTGTTATTGTTGTTTGCCTTTCCTTCTCAAAGAAGAACATGACTTCAGAGAGATAATGCTATGACATGCAAGCTAATTGGATTTAAGTGAGGAATGGCTGCACAAAGTCACTAGTCTCACTTTCTTCTCCAGAACCATCTGGGTCCAGTTGGTCTGATATATAGATCAGGATGCCTGGAGATGGCCCTTGGAACTGGTTTTATCTCTTAAGGAAAGATTTTGGACTTTTTTTTTTTTTTCAAATGGAACTTGCTATTTAAGCGATGAACACATGCACGTTTGGGGGCATTCCCATTTGTGTTTTGAAATCCCAAATTAATGAGCATGATAAACTGTTATTGCTGGCACTGGCTTCACCCCAAGTGGCACCATCTGACTCTCCGCTCTGAGTCTGCGGTGGGCCCCCCAACCCACCTCATGCCCCCACCTTCTCCTTTTACAGCGACTCGGGACAGCCCTTGTCGATGTGCCAATAACAGTGGGAGGAGGGGGTCGGGGGTCACAGTGCATGGGGTTCAAGGTCACAGTGGGCGGAGCAAAGGGGATCACAGTGCAAGTAAATCAGGTCGTTCCCTCTGCTCAAGTCCAGCTGCCCGCCACGGCAGTGCAACCCGTGGCGGACGACCCTGGTGGTGGTGGGGGAGGTGGTGGCGGCATCCACTCGCACCCACATTTATCTGCGCTGCGTGAAGCCTTGTGAACCATCAGGACCCAGGGACTGCCTGATCACATTATTGGGCTGTCTGGTGTCTTCAGGCTGAGAGATCCTGGTTGGCCTGTCAAGGATGGGCTTCTCTTGCTCTTCCTCAGGGCTGGCACTACCCAGGATCCGTTTCCGGGCCTCGGAATATTCTGCCTCACGCTGGGCCAAGGACTTCACAGGGAGGGCTGGCCTGCTGGTAGAGTTGGGGCTACTGACAACCCCGTTGCTCGTGGGCCTTTTGAGGACCCGTATTTCAGGAGGGGGTCCAGAGGGAAGGCTATCGTCCTGAATAATGATGGGCACTTTGGGAGGAGACGTAGATTTCCTGCCCACTGTCGGCCACCTCCTCCCAGCTCTCAGCGACCTCCTCATCTTCCATCTTACTCGCCGCTTCCCAACCCCCCCTCCACTCCCCGCCCCCCCACCCCCCCCCCCCCCCCCCCCCCCCCCCCACGCGCGCTGGCGGCACGCCTCAGCTACAGGCCAAGATCTTGGACTTATTAGGGAAATCTCACAACAGGTATCTTCTTTGTGCATGAAGTGGGTTAAGATGACATTCTAAGTCAAAAGAGAGCAAGCATTCTTGTTGTCAGAAGGCTTTTTAGTGGGCACAGTTGATGGGAACTAGGGGAGAGTTGGAAGGAAAAGGACAATTTTCAAGTCCAACATAGCCATGTCATGGAAATCTATGAAAATTGCAGGGGATTTTATTTTATAAAGCAATCCGGGTTAAGTAACTTGCTCAAGGTTACACGGCCAGGTGTTTCTGGGTGGCTAAGTGTCTGAGCCCAGGATTCGATCTCCAGGTCATCCCGACACTGGAGCCGGAGCTGGTGCTCTTACTGGCTGTGCTACCTGGCTGCCCTAGGGATTTTATTTTTTAAACTCCTTGCCTATGAAATGTGCTTTAACTCTGCCTTAACAGTGAAAATAAGGCTTTTTTGCATTGCATTTCAATTGGTGATTTTTATAACAGTTCAATTTTTCATAAGAGTCAAATTATGAGCTTTTTTTCGTTCAAATTAAAAATCAATTCCTTGACCAATAACTGTGATTTTTTTCTACATATCTTACATTCCGAACTGTTTCTCAACAGTTATTTTATGTCCAAGAGATGTCAATAATCCATGGTGCAAGAAATTAACTTTATAGGTAAAGGTAGGTTATGGTACCTTCTTCAAATTGAAGGAATCAAAATGAAGAGGGAGCCCTGGACTTGCAGTTAATAGACCTAAACTCAGGTCCAAGCTCAGATACTTATGAAGCCTGTAATAATGGTCAAATCACTTAAGTTTTCTAAGACTCCATTTTCTCATATATAAAAGGGAAATGATGATAGCTGACATTTATATATCACTTTATGGTAACAATGTACTATAGATGAACTCCAAGGTCCCTTCTTGCTCAAGATCTATGATCTTAAGATGTATGCTCTTTTGAAAATGTTGAAACAATCTCGTTTGATTCACTCAATAATCCTGGTGGGAAAGATTAGTAATCTACTTCAAAATACGTGTTATTCTTCATCCTTATATATGAAAATAACACTGGCCTACCATCAGTAGGACACCCTTATTGATGTTTCTACCCTCTTTCCTAGTAGTGTATTGATACTTACCCAGCTCATACCATAGGCTCTGACTTGTTTGTGGTATGCAATTGTCAACTGACTTTCACCCCAGAAGTTATATATAGGTTTTATGGTCCTATGACAGATTTGAGCTAGCCAGCCCATGTGGTATAAGATCTCCAATGATAGAGCAATGGAAAATAACTAGTGGTTAAAAAACACCAAAGAGCAACTGCCTCCTCCCTTCAGCTTATGCCCTGAAGCAATGAGATCGCTGATGCAGCCTTTTTAGAATGTATAGAGGGAAAAATGTTCTCATACAGTATATATTAACCTGTCAAATTCCCTGCCACTGGGTATTATCAAGATGGTTGCATGCAATTTTAAAAAGGATGAGTTGCTCACACAGGCATCTGCTGGAATAAATGTTACCATATTAGTTCTCTGGTTTAAGGGCCTGGAGTCTCACCAGATGGTCTGAAGGAAAAACTGGCCCTAGTCTTTAATCTACCTTGAGGTTGGAGTGGCCAGTAATTGAGTGTGAAGCTTGGAGATAATTCATAGAATCCTAATAGACACATTATTATTATATTGTTGCTCTCTCCTCTCTCCTCCCATTTTTTCTATCTTTCACTAACTATCTGCCTTCTCATACACCTTCCTCTCCTTTCTTCTACTTGCCTTTTTCTCCATCCTTATTACTCCCTTTATTATTCTGTTTCTCACTATCTCACTGCCTTTCCTCTATCCTTCCCATCTTTTCTTGCTCCTTTCTGTTCCATTCTCCCTCTGCCACCTTTCTGTTCTCTTCCTCATTCTTTCTCCTTTTGTCATTTTCAGCTCATGTTTTCTTCTATCTTAATCCTTTTCCCTCCCTCTCCCTTTCTTTCCTTTTTTCCCTTTTTTCTTTTTCTCATTTTTCAAATGCTTTATTAACTTCTGATTTACATCATTCATTTCTGCCAGATTTTGAGTTACAAATTTTCTCCCCATTTTTTCCCTACCCACCGCCCCAAAATAGCAGTCCCACAGGATATCCCCTCCTCCAATCTGCTCTCTCCCATATTTTCTCCGATGCCCCTTTCGACTTTTGCAGTGGGTCTCTATGCCCCAATGCCTGTATATCTTATTTCCCAATTACATGTAAAATAGTATTAATAATAGTATATATATATATATGTATATATGTATATTTGATTTTAAAACTTTGAATTCCAGATTCACTCCCTTCCTCCCTTGTCATCCACCCTTACTGGGAAGATAAGCAGTTCAGTATAGATTGTATATGTGAGGCTAATGCAAAACAATAACATAGTAGATTTATTGTAAAAGACTAACTATATTTCCCTCCCTCCTATCCCACCTCCCACTTGTTCTATTCTCTACTTTGATCCCATCCCTTTTCAAAAGTGGGTGCTTCCAACTTCCCTCCCCCCCAGCCTGCCCTCCCTTCCATCATCCTCCCTCTCATCCCCTTCCACTCCTACTCTTCTGGAGGGTGAGATACTCTATTTAGTGTGTATTTCATTCTCTCCTCAAGCCAAATTCAATGGTAATAAGGTTGACCCATTCCCTTCCTATTCTTTCCCTCCATTGTAACCATTTTCCCTTGCATCTTCTATATGAGATAGTTTACCCCATTCTGTCTCTTCCCATCTCCTCTCATTATATTCTTCTCTCACCTCTTAATTTCACCTTTTAAGTATCATCCCTTCTTGTTAAATTGGTCCTGTGCCCTCTATCTATGTATACCTGTAATTCTATATACATACATTCACATATGTATTCATACGCCTGTATACCCTCCAATACAGACACACACATATATGTGTGTGTGTGTGTGTGTATTTCCTTCAGCTATTTCATACTGAGAAAAGTTTCATCTGTTACAATTATTTTTTTTCCATGTAGGAATGTTAATAGTTCAACTTTGATAAGTGGCTTATGATTTCTTTTCCCTGTTTACCTTCTCATGCTTCTCTTGCTTCTTGTATCTGAATGTCAAATTTTCTATTCAACTCTGGTTTTTTCAGCAAGAATGCTGGAAAGTCCTGTATTCCACTGAATGACCATATTTTCCCCTGAAACATGATACTCAGTTTTGCTGGGTAGGTGACTCTTGGTTTTAATCCCAGCTCCCTTGACCTCCGGAATATCACATTCCAGGCCCTTCGATCCCTCAGTGTAGAAGCTGCCAGATCCTGGGTTATCCTGATTGTGGTTCCACAATATTCAAATTGTTTCTTCCTGGCTGCTTGTAAAATTTTCTCCTTAATCTGGGAATTCCAGAACCTGGCTATAATATTCCTAGGAGTTTTCTTTTTGGGATCTTTTTCAGGAGGTGATCGGTGAATTCTTTCAACCTCTATTTTGCCCTCTTGTTCTAAAACATCAAGGCAGTTTTCTTTGAGAACTTCCTGGAGGATGCTTTCTAGGCTCTTACTTTGGTCATGGCTCTCAGGCAGTCCAATAATTGTTAAATTATCTCTCCTGGATCTATTTTCCAGGTCAGTGGTTTTTCCCATGAGATATTTCACATTGCCTTTTATTCTTTCATTTGTTTGGATCTGTTTAACAGCATCTTGATTTCTCATAAAGTCATTAGCTTCCATTTGCTCCAATCTAATTCTGAAGCAATGATTCTCCTCAGTGAGCTTTTGAGATTCTTTTTCCACCTGGCAAATTCGACTTTTTAAGGCATTCTTCTCCTCATTGCCTTTTTGAGCCTCTTTTGCCATTTGAGTCAGTCTGTTTTTTAAGGTATTATTTTCTTCAGTCAGGCTGTTGACTCTCATTTCATAATTTTCTTGCATTGTTTTCATTTCTCTTCCCAATTTTTCCTCCACTTCCCTTATCTGCTTCTTAAGGTCCTCTATGACCTGTAACCAGCTTGTATTTTCCTTTGAAGCTTTTGGTGCAGGAGTTCTGACTTCACTGATTTCCTCCTGTTCCATGCCTTGCTCCTTCTTATCCCCAAAATAGGAGTGTAATGTTGGGATCTTCTGTCTGCTTTGTTTCCTTTGCCTGCTCATTTTGCCACTCAATGATTTGACTTTTGGGCTTTTTGCCACAGTAGGACTCTGCCACCAGACAGGGGAGTTTTCATCCCAAACGCTGGGGTTTTCTCAGCTGCCAGAGGTATTAGATGGGTGCCCTCTCTGAGGTCTCCACACTCTCTGGCAAGCTGGACACACACCCCAGGACCTCCACCGTAGACTGCAATCCAGATCCAAGCAGGTTAAAGCAAGAGCAATTACCCCTCAGACTGGTGCTTGGTCCCCCTACACTCTGCAGGCCAGGAGCTGAAGCCACCACGTGGTGCTGGCAGGCTGTGCTGGTGTCTCAGAGGTTTCTTGCCCCAGGGGTAAAAGCCACGCACTCCCACTTACTGGTCCCAAAGTCCAGACTGCACTGGCCTCTCACCTTGTCCTTCACATCTATGTGTTGATAAATCTGGAAACGGCCACAGCTGCTGCTGATCTGGAGTCCCTCTGGCAGGGGGCTGGTCAGGCCTGCCCTGGGGCTAAAGCCACGGCGTGGTGCTGGGCTCAGCTCCAGGAGCTCTGCGCTGGCCGATTCCTGCTGGCCTGCCGGGCTGTTCTCAGCAGGAGGTTAGCTTCTCTGTGTCATTTTGTGGGTTCTGCAGCTCCAAAGTTTGTTTAGAGTCCCCTTTTTACATGGATTGGGGAGGGTGGAAGCCGGAGCCGGGGAGGGTCATGCTTCTACTCTGATCAGTGGATTCTTTCAACCTCTATTTTGCCTTCTAGTTCTAAAATATCAGAGCAATTTTCCTTGACAATTTCTTGGAGTATGATTTCTAGGTTCTTTCTTTGATCATGGCTTTCAGGTAGTCCAATAATTTTTAAATTATCTCTCCTGGATCTATTTTCCAGGTCAGTGGTTTTCACATGAGATATTTCACATTGCCTTCTATTCTTTCATTTGTTTGGATCTGTTTAACAGCGTCTTGATTTCTCATAATGTCATTAGCTTCCATTTGCCCCAGTCTAATTCTGAGGCAATGATTCTCCTCAGTGAGTTTTGAGATTCTTTTTCCATCTGGCAAATTCGGCTTTTTAAGGCATTCTTTTCCTCATTGACTTTTTGAGCCCCTTTTGCCATTTGAGTTAGTCTATTTTCTAAGGTATGATTTTCCTCAGTCAGGCTGTTGACTCTCATTTCCTAATTTACTTGCATTGTTCTCATTTCTCTTCCCAATTTTTCCTTCACTTCTCTTATCTGCTTCTTAAGGTCCTCTATGGCCTGTAACCAGCTTGTATTTTTCTTTGAAGCTTTTGGTGCAGGAGGTCTGACTTCACTGTCTTCTTCCTGTTCCATGCTTTACTCTTTTTTGTCCCCAAAATAGGAGTCTAATGTTGGAATCTTCTGTCTGCTTTGTTTCCTTTGCTTGGTCATGTTGTCCCTCAGTCATTTGACCCTTTGGCTTTTTGCCATTGTAAGACTCTGCCACCAGACAAGGGAGCTTTCCTCCCAAACGCTGGGGTTTTCTCAGCTGCCATAATAGCTGTATTATTTGCGTGCCCTCTCTGAGGTCTCCACATGCTCTGGCAAGCTGGACACACACCCCAGGACTTCTACCCTAGACTGCAATCCAGATCCAAGCAGGTTAAAGCAATTGCAATTACCCCTCAGACTGGTGCTTGGTCTCCCTACACTCTGCAGGCCAGGAGCTGAAGCTGCCATGTGGCACTGGCTGGCTGTGCCTGGGTCTCAGTGGCTTCTTGCCCCGGGGGTAAAAGCCATGTACTCCCACTTACTGGGTCCCAAAGTCCAGACTGCACTGACCTTTCACTTTGTCCTTCGCATCTATGTGTTGATAAATCTGGAAACAGGCACAGCTGCTGCTGATCTGCAGTCCCTCAGGCCCGTGGCTGGTCATGCCTGCCCTGGGGCAAAAGCCTCATAGTGGGGCTGGGCTTGGCTCCCTGAGCACTATGTTGGATGATTCCTGCCTGCCTGCCAGGCTGTCCTTAGCCGGAGGTTAGCTTCTCTGTGTCATTTTGTGGGTTCTGCAGCTCCAAAGTTTGTTTAGAGTCCTCTTTTTACATGGATTGGGGAAGGTAGAAGCCAGAGCAGGGGGGAGGTCCTGCTTCTACTCCACCATCTTGACTCCGCCTCCCCTTTCTTGCTTTAGTTTCCTCTTTTCCTTCTTCTCTCTTTTCTTTTCCATGTCCCTTCATCCCCCTTCTCTTCCTATTGCTCCCTTCATCTGCCCTCCAACTCTCTTCACTTTCTTTTCTCTTCTTGTCTTCCCCTTTCTCTTCCCTCATTGAATTGCCTTTTTTTGTTTCAACTCTCCTCTCTCCTTCTTTCTCTATCCTTCTCTTTCCTTTTTCCCTTCCCCTTGTCTCCATTTTTCTCACTGCTTCTAGATTTTCAATAGAGAAGTTCTAGGGAGAGAGGATCCTGGAAATATGGTGGACAAAGTCAGAAAATTCCAAGATCTCCAGATTTCCCCCACAAACAAGATAAAATAGTTCCTTGGGGGGAACATAGAGTGGTAAAAATAAATAAGGTTAGGGTCAGAATATTAGTCCTCCTGGGACAATTGGAGAAGATCTGAAGGAAAATCCCAAAATGAGGGGTTTGGTCTTTGTGAAGAATAAACACCTCTAGGTTATTTCTGCTTAAACAACAAATGGCGAGATCTGTGGTTAGCCAGGTTGGGAGGCAACCTTGTCTCCAGTCACAGAAACTCTTGTCCCCCAAGACAGTGAGATGAGTTGGCCATCTGAAATGGGGAAGATTGAGGGAATCTCTGCTCACAAGGAAAATCAGACCAAGCTGTGCTATGGAGACTTGTCTCTGGGTAAGAAGGAACCAGTACACTCTGGGTGAGTGTGGAAGCAGTGGGGCAGTGCTGCTTCTGGCTGTGGGCACTTAATGATGGCTGGAGGTCTTGGTTTTAGTTCTAGGTGAGAGGGGAGAACTGAAGGAGGATCTGAGGACAGAGGCACCATCCTCCATTCCTCAGCATTAGAGGTGATTACAAAACAATAACCTGCTACAATCTTTTAAAAAAATGAGCAGGCAAAGGAGAAAGAATTCAACCATAGAAAGTTACTGTGGGAATAGATAAGACTGGGGTTCATCTTCAGAGGAGCCTACTGAAACAAAGGTACCCTCTTCAACCCCCAAAGAGTAATGTCAAATAGTTTACCTCCCCCCCCAATTTATAAATTTGAAAAGACTTTTAAAATCAAATTAGATTGAGGAAAAACTAAAAAAAATAATAATGCAAGAAAAATAAGAAGATTATGAAAGGAAAGTTAACCAATTAGAAAAGAAGATCCAGAATCTGAAGGAAGAAAACAACTCCTAGAAAAACAGAATTGGGTAAGCCAGTGAAGGAATAGGAGACTGAGAAATAATAAAACAAAATATAAAAATGAAAAAGTAGAAGAAAACATGAAATATCTCATTAAAAAAAAAAGAAACCTGATCTGAATAATAGATCAAGAATAGGAAACATAAGAATCAGAATACCTGAAAAGTATGATCAAAAAAAGAATCTTGATGCAATAATAAATTATATAATTAAAGAAAATCATACTGAAGCATTAGAATGAGAGGGTATAATAAAAATAGGAAAAAATCCACCAATCATCACTTAAAAGAGATCCTGTGAGGAAAACTCACAGG
Source organism: Petaurus breviceps papuanus (assembly GCF_028583685.1). Classification (NCBI taxonomy): domain Eukaryota; kingdom Metazoa; phylum Chordata; class Mammalia; order Diprotodontia; family Petauridae; genus Petaurus; species Petaurus breviceps. The sequence goes on along the minus strand of NW_027187460.1, from coordinate 27,067,321 downwards.
AATATCATAGTCAAATTTTGAGGCCCCTATCTCAATGATAAACTATTATGAGCAACAACAACAAAAAAATAAATATGGTGGTGCCAAATTTAGAATCACATAAGACCTAGCAGCAGTTACATTAAAAGATCACAAGTCCCTCTTTGGTGAAGGTACCATCTTTTCAGCCATGTGGAGTTGGCAGTCCCTGCCTCTCATTCTCCTGACTCACGGCTGTTCACTCTCACCAAGAAATAAGTCAGTCAGGAAGCTGCTCCACTGCCATGGCATTCAAAGACACCAGTAAAACACTTATGAAGCCCCAAAATTCAGCAGATCCAAATCATACTCACCAGCTGCAATGTGAAATCACTCAAGAAAGTGTGTGCTGACCTAATTACAGGAACCAAATAAAATAATTTGAAAGTGAAGGGATCTGTTGAAATGTCTACTAACACACTTCGAATCACAATTAGAAAACCTCATAGCTGGGAAATTTCAAAGACTTGTGATCAGTTCCAGGTGAGAATCGATAGAAACCTTATTGATTTGCATGGTCCTCCTGAAATTGTTAAACATATCCCTTCTATCTGCATTGAACCAGGTGAACATGTTGAAGTCACCATTGCATGTGCCTAATCAATCATCTCTTTTAATAAACTGATTGCAACTATTAAAAACAAAGACCACAGGTCTTGGAACACTACAACTCAAAGAGCAAAACAACGAGGGCTCTGGCAGAAAATATCATATCCAACAAAGCTAAGCGCAATCCTGAATGGGAAAAAAGAACATTTAATGAATTGTCAGACTTTCAGGGTTTTGTTTAAAAAAATCTGAACTTAATAGAACATTTCACATTCAAAAACCAAGAGAAATATAAGGTATACACCAAAGACTAATAGCAAGAGATTTAATAAGAACAGACTGTTTACCTTTTCATGGGAAACATAAAATGTATGTCTAAGATTGTTATTAGCAATTGCCTAGCTTGTAAAAAAAATAAAAAAGATTGGGACAGATCTGAGTATGATATGATTTTTAAAAGTAAAATCACTTAGTAATCGCTAGAAAAAATAATCATAAACAAATCAAAAGAGGTGCTAGAGGAAGAACAGACACAGAGGAATTAGATGTGGGAGAGGGTTGGTAGTTCTGGAAACTTTCATCAGGAATGGGTTCAAGTGGTTACAATACATACATACACACATACATATATATATATATATATATATATATATATATATATGTATAAAACTCTTCTAAATTCAGAAAGAAATACAATTCTAAGGGGATAGGGAGGGGGGAGAGGATAAGGGAGGGATCTTTAGAGGGCAGGGTGAGGGAATAGGTTAAAGGGCAGTAGAGAGAAATGTTTGGATTAAAGGGAATGGGAAGATAAGAAAGGGATCCTTGGAGGGAGGGAGGTTAAGTAATAGGAGGGCAAGGTAGTGGGTAGAAGTAAAGTAGAGGAGTCAGCAGGAATAGGAAACAAGAGATACACACAAACATAAAAAAAGATCAGGAGTAGAATTTGTTAGGGAAAAAGGAGCAGGGGTGATAATTATCATCTTGGACAAAGTTAAGGCTCAAATAGATTTAATCAAAAGAAAAAAACCTAGGAAACTACACTATGTGTCAGTCATATCAACGTTGTTTTGGGCTATTTAAAATAACTAGAGAGTATAAGGCAGGGATATTGGTGTGGTGTAGGAAATGAGTTCTTGGAAAAATATAGAAAGACTTAGAATTATGAAAGAAGATGTTATCCATCCTCAGAGAAATAGAGGATTACTAAGTATAATGTAGTCTCACATAGATGCATATGAATGTATATGTCTATATGTGACTATGATTATCAATATCTAAGTATATGTATGTGTAAGTATATGTATATATGTGTATATAATTATATGTGTACATTGTCTGTATATTTCTATATGTATGTATATGTCTTTATATGTATGTGCATGTGTGTATTGTGTTTATGTATATATGTACATATGCATGTGTTTATATAAATAATACATATATACATGCATACATATATATCTGCACTTAATTGTAGCCTTCTGGGGGGAGGGGAAAAAAGAACAAAGATGTCCAAAATGAACAAATGAAAACTTACAAGGAAGCAAAGACAAGATGAATTGATCTTAACACAATGCATTGTATTTATTATATAATTTCTTGAAATAAGGATTTATTACTATATGTATTTTTAATCCTCTGTTACATTCTGCTGTGCACATGGAAAAGCTTATTTTTTCTTTTGTTTTGTGTTAGTTTAGTTTTGATATTTAAGTTTACTTCTTTTTTGTTTCATATTTTGCATTTAAGTTTAATTTTTTTTTAAATTACCAAAAAAGTCCTTAGTTTCTTTTGGGTTTCAGCTGTCTTTATCAGCAGTTATAAAGGATTTTCATCTAAATGTATAAAGTTTATTTCAGTGTAAGAAATAAAAGATTAAAACTAGTCCTGGGTAAGTGCTAATTGTGAAAACCAGAAGTAAAAACCAGTCTTTTTAGAAGTGAAATTGCTGCTGGGTATGATTTTTAAAGGTTAGGAGAATGAGAATAAACATGTCCCAAGAAAGCATTTCTCCTCATTTGATCCCTTGGGCAATGCCCACAATCTTATTTTGTGACAATCTCAACCATATTATGGTTTGTGGCTGCATGACAATAGATACATTGATGGAAGGCAAAAGATTAGATATTTAGTTCCTAGACAAAGCTGGACACATCTATCTAGGTATCAGATTGCAACATCCTGAAGAGATGATGACATTTTGAAATTCCTCAACTGTGTGAAAGTGTGTGTGTGTTTGTGTGTGTGTGTGTGTGTGAGACAGAGAGAGACAGAGACAGAGAAACAGAAAGTCAGAGACAGAAAGAGACAGAGAGCTAGGCAGAGACAGAGAAACAGAGAAAGAGAATGATAGAGGGAGGCAAAGAGAGACAGAAACAGAGGCACAGGGGTAAAAACACAGAGACAGACAAAAAGAGACAGAGAGAGACACAGAGAGAATGAATTAAGGATATTATTTTTTCTGTTTATTAGAATTACCATGTTACTTTGCTAAACAGTTTTTCTCTAGTAGGACATTACAATGAAGTAGAATAACATAGGACCTATTCTGAAGACATTTGATAGTCCTGTAACTATAAGAAGTCATTTAATTGGTTTCTTCATCTCTATGTTATGGATAATTGAACATGAGCATGGGGCTCTTATCTTGAGGTCTACAAATCCCTAAGTGATACAGAGAGATTTCAGGGGGGAAATAAATTTTTTTTTATTTTTTACCAACCTCTAGTTGAAATTTATTATTTCCTTCAATTATTTAATAACATTTTCCTGAGAAAGGGTCCATAGTCTTCATAAGATTGTCAAAGGGTTCCATGACCCGAAAGAAGTTCACCTTTGAATTAGAAAACCCCAGGGTGGCTAGGTGGCCCAGTGAATAGAGCACCAGCCCTGGAGTCAGGAGGACCTGAGTTCAAATCTGGCCTCAGACACTTGACACACTTACTAGCTGTGTGACTTTGGGCAAGTCACTTATCCCCAATTGCCCTCCAAAAAGAGGAAAAAAAAGAATTAGAAAATCCCAGAATTGAAAGGGAATTGAGAAGTCAGCTCACATAAAGCTTTCTCTAGTACAGGAATTCACCCCAGAACACTGCTGACAGGTGATTCTCCATCCTTACCTTGAAGACTTCCAGGGATAAGAAACCCACTACCTCCTGAGCATGCCCTGTACAGCAATGCTAGAATTATGTGTCCCAGGAGGTTATTCTGAGGAAAGTGTCTTGTAATTAAACAGCAACAATTAAACATTTATTAAACACTAGTTATGGGCAAGATGCTTTATTAAGTTCTGGTATACAAAGAAAACTAAGCCCTGCTCTCAAAAAGCTTATATTCTATTGGAAAGATTCAGCATACACATAAATAAATGTAGTTCAGGGAAATTTGAGGAAGGAAGGAATCAAGGAAGATTTCACGTAGAGTCCATACTCTACCTGAGTCTTGAAGAAAGAAAAAGGTTCTGGGAAGCAGAGATGAAAAGAGAGTACATTTATTAGGGGGCAGCTTATGCAAATCCTTGGAGGTGATACATGGAGTGTTAAATTCAAGGACTGAGTTCATAGTTCAGTGTGGCTGGAGCACAGAATTAATGAAGGAAGCAGTTAGGAAATGATGCTGTAAAGCTAAGTGGGATACCAAGCTGAGTAGTTTGTGTCTAGGGAGAACCTAAAAGTTTCTGAGCAAGGGAATAATGTAAAGCAAGAAATAAAAGAGTGACTATCACTCTGGTTATCATCATTTTTATTGGTCTGACTTGTAGAGAACTCATGTCCTTAAGCAGGACTGAAATGGCAGCCCTTATTGCCAATGACCACGTGAGCTGCTCATCCTTTGACAGGTTTCAAGTGACAGTCTCAATAATACTTAGAGGCAGGGAATTTGACAGGTTAATGTATACCTTATGAGAACATTTTCTACTCAATATATTCCAAAAAGGCAATATCAGCAGTCTTCTTGTTCTTGAACAAAAGTTGAAAAGCAAAGGAAAATTCCACCCTGAGGACTCTACTAATTACTGGTATTTGATTTGGGTCCAGGGATATGAGTTACTCTCCAGCCAAGTGATGACCATGCACTTTGTATTATACCTTGAGAGGAAGCAAGGTGTTATGGGATTTAAATCAGAAGAACTGGGTTCAAGTCCCTCCTCAGTTGTTAGCTCATGGGAAGGTCATCAAAGACCTTAGAGCCTCAGTTACCTTATCTGTAAAATGGAGATGATTGTGTTGCATTCTCTGCAGGGTTGTTATGAGGAAAGCTCTTTGCAACCCTTAAAGTATATAGGGTTATTTATGCTAGTGATTATCATCTTAAGCTAAAAATAGACCTTGATAAACTCCTCAGAATCACTTCTTCAATTCTTCAAGTAATTTATTCTATGTGGATGTTCCTATCAATTACCAGATCACTGTTTTTCTAATGTCTTAGTAGCAATTCTCCAAAATTGATTTGCATAAAAATTCATCCTTTGTGGGGCAGCCTATAAAGGAACATTTCCACGATTAGCTTTACTATTCTAGTCCTTGAAGGAAAGACATAGTTTGTAACCCAGATTTCCACGGCTTGATAGGACCTTATAAAGCATGAATTCTATAGGAAAAGTCTTTGAGTACCTATGGTCACTTCCACATCTTACCAGAAAGATAGAATACAAGCTCTTTGGTCAGACTGAAAGTCCTTCACAATCTCTCTAGCCCATATTTCGAGTCTTATTACACATTATAGCAAGGTCTAGATTTGTGCAAATAATAAATCCCCTGAATCGATTGCATGGGTTTGAATTTGCATTATTCAAAATATGGTAAAATATAGTGCATGTTGTAAGGGTTATGGGATTTAAAGATCTTCCATACCCCATTGGACTTGCTGACGTAGCAGGAAGGGGCGGAGCAAGAGGAAGCGGAAGCAAAACTAGAGTTCCTGCAGTGGCTGGCAGTGGTGGCGGCAGCAGCAGCAGAGGCAGTGGCAGCGCGAAGCCCTTTTTGAGTTAGCCAGAATTTCTGCTAAGGACTCCTGCTGAGGACTGCCAGGGGCCAGAGCTGCTGGGAGCGCGCTTCCCGGACACTGGATGGTTGCTGTGAGTGGGGAGAGGAGGACCTTTGCCTGAGGTAGCCTGTTCTGTTTTAAAGGCTTGAAAATGTGGGTGCTTTCTACTTTATCTACCTGTGCCAATGTCATAACTACTCTGATGGCTTTCACTTTCTGGTTTTGGGACTCAGTCTTTTGGTATCTTAATAAATTTTCCAGCTTATTCCCCCATATGGCAAGCATGATGTATTTTGTGATGGATAATTATATCAGCATATTTGTAATCTCCATAGGCATTGTGAATATGGCATTGCTGATACATTTGGCGACCAGGATGGGATCACAAAATGTCAGGCCTCTATTTGGAAGCAGTGGGGCTTTAGAGGGAGAAATGGCTATTCCAGGATGGGAGGATTTGCCTTATTCCTCTCTAGCCAGAGAATGGGCTAAAAGCACAGGGCCCTGTGAAAACTGGGAACCAAGGCTAAAAGAGGGAGAACCTGGAGATTTGGAAAGATGTTTGAAAGCAATACCCGTAGAACCAGGCAAAGAACTGACAGGAGTGTGCAGGAGAGGCTGGGTGCTGCTAACAAGTTATCGCCTTATGTGTAAAAGTAGGGATAAGCTGCTGAAGGAAAGAGCTTGGATGGCTAGGGAGTCAGCTGGTTTGCCTGAAGATTCTTCTGTGTCACAGCACTCAGAAGACCAAACTGGAGGGACTCATGTGGTCCAGGAGCAAGCTACTGTTCATGTAGCTAAAAGGAAGCAAAAAACTAGCAGAACGAATGTGCATGCAGCTTTTGTACAGGCTGGGCAGAGTTGCCCTGACAGCTTCCAGGAGAATGTGTGTGAGGAGAATGGAGCAAGGTTAGATGAGGAGTCTTCTAATGTAGAAGCTCTCCCCATACGAAGAAGAAGACAGGAGAACTACCGAGGCAAAACAGAGTCCAGGGAGATAATTGAGGATTTCACTCAACAGGAGATCACTGATATATTGAGTAGATTCACCCAAAGAATGGGGGAGTCTTTAGTGTCTTGGATAGTAAGAATCACTGATGAAGGCCCCAGAGGAATAACACTGGACAATGAGGACTGTTTAAAATTCATAAGTGTCAGTCAGAATCCTTTAGTACACCAGGCTTTTAGGGATCACCATATGCAAGGAAGAAATAACAAAACTAATCTGCTAGCTTTAGCTGCAGAAGGTTGCAAAAAGCAATATCCTACTGAATCTATGTGGCCTGAGGGAGACAGACCCTGGTACTCACTTAGAGACTGTATGAGAAAGCTAAAGGAGGAGGTAATGAAAACTGCTATCCTGATTGGAGATGCAAATGCATATTATGATACCCCCCTAGGAGTTCCTCATAGAAATATCATAGTGAAGACAGCTCCTCCTGCATATAAGCACCTAATTCTGACTCTGTTAATTGGAGAAATAGGGCACCCTCTTTCAGAGGTGCTGGATAAGATTTCACAATTAAGTGATTTAGGGGAATGGGAAAAAGACAAATTGCCTCGAGAGAGAAGAGTAAACAGCCAGAGGATTCAGAGACAAAATAGACCAACAAGAAGGGAACTGTTTACTGCTCTATTAGGAGCTGGGGTGGACTTTAGAAGAATAGATGATATTCCAACTGAAGAGCTGCATAAGCTGTACCAAGAAAAGGTACTTAGCATTAGAATGAACAGGGAAGCAGGAACCACCCCTGCAGGTATTTCTGAATCTGAATCTTTGTATCCAAGCTTGCCCCACCTTCAGGGGGAATAGGAAATAGGCCAAGCCCCAGCCCAGACAAAAGAAATATGCAGAAGAGATTGCAGACCCCATATTGGTTTAACAATATATTGGAAGAATGGATCAACTACTGTGACTAGGGCACTGCTTGATACTGGGGCTGAGGCCACACTTATCTATGGAAACCCTGATAAGTTTAAACATGGAACTCCTATTACCATCACAGGTCTAGGAGGGGCTGAAATATCAGCCAGACAGGTTAAAATAATAATGAAAATTGGGCAGTTACCTAAGAAGGAATATACTGTGGTTGTTGTACCCATTCCTGAATACATCATTGGGATAGATGTATTGAGAGGCATGACTCTGAATTTACCTGAAGGAAGATACCAATTTGCTGTGAGGAAGATAGGAATTAATACAGTTTTAGTGGGAAAACTAAAAATGGATCCAATCACTTTACCTGAACCTTCTGAAGTAATTACTTTAAAACAGTATCATGTGCCAGGTGGGCAAGATGAAATTACCACTACTATAAAGGAATATGTTGAAGCAGGAGTGTTAGTCCCTACAACCACAAGATGGAATAATCCTGTCTGGCCAGTAAGAAAATCAAATGGGATATGGAGAATGACTGTGGATTATAGACAGTTGAATAAGGTGACTCCTTCTTTGTATGCTGCTGTTCCAGATACCATCACCTTAATAGAAAGGATCCAGAAATATGATGGGACTTGGTATGCAGTTATTGACTTGGCAAATACCTTCTTCACCATCCCAATAGACCCTAAACAATGGGACCACTTCGCTTTCACTTGGCAGGGTAGACAATATACTTTCACCCGCTTGCCACAAGGGTACATACATAGCCCCACTATTTGTCACAGGATTGTGGCTGAACAGTTGGATGAATTAAAGCTACCTGGTGTACAGCTTACCCACTACATTGATGATATCATGATACAGGGAAGAGATGCGAAAGTAGTGGAAAGGAGTTTGACCCTTCTAATTGAGCATATGAAAAGTAAAGGGTGGGAAATTAACCCTGCAAAGGTTCAAGGGCCAGCTCAAAGTGTGAAATTTTTGGGTATACAATGGAACAAGGGGCTAAGGGAGATTCTTCCTCAAGCCCGACAAAAGATTCAGGATTTTCCTACCCCTACCAATAAGAAGACCCAAAAGTTCATAGGATTGTTTGGATACTGGAGGCACCACATTCCACATTTGGGACAGATTTTAAAACCTTTATATACAGTCACACGGAAGAAATATGAATTCGATTGGGGACTTGAGCAGAGTAAAGCTTCTGAAGAAGCCAAGGCTGCCATACAATTGGCCCTAGATTTGTGGCCCATGCAAAATGGTCCAGTGGAATTGCAAGTGACTGTACAAGATGATTATGCAAACTGGAGCTTATGGCAAAAACAACAAAGCCGAAGTGTACCTTTGGGATTTTGGTGTAGGAAACTCCCTTCATCTGGAGTCCAGTATACACCTTTTGAAAAGCAGTTGTTAGCTGCATATTGGGCTTTGGTGGAGACTGAAAAACTGACTCTGGGCCATGAAGTGATATTAAGACCTGGAATCCCAATTATGACCTGGGTAATGAGTACCCCAGCTTCTCACAGAATTGGACATACCCAAGAGGCTAGTATAATCAAATGGAAGTGGTATATTCAAAATAGAGTGAAAACAGGCAAAAGTGGAGTCTCTGCTCTACGTGAATCTGTAGCAAACATAGAAATTGACAGGAATGACACACCCCCTGAGCCAAAGCAACAGTTGGTACAATCCACTGTAAAATGGAATAAGGGATATGATGTATTAACTGAGGAACAAAAGAGACATGCATGGTTTACTGATGGGACAGCAAAATATTTGGGGCAAAAAAGACATTGGAAAGCAGTGGCCTATAACCCATGCACTAGAAGGACTTTGGAAAGTACTGGGATAGGTGCAAGTAGCCAATATGCTGAACTTATGGCAGTATATCAAGCCATCAAAATAGAACAAGGAGGACAGTGTCATATATTTACTGATTCATGGGCAGTAGCTAATGGGTTAGCTACATGGATGCCCATGTGGAAAAATGAAAATTGGGAAATTCATGGTAAACAAGTCTGGGGCAAAGAATTATGGGAAGATATCTGGAACATGTCTTTGGTCACTGACTTGTCAGTTTTTCATGTAGATGCTCACGTGGCCCCCACCACACCAGAACGTGAGTACAATGCTCATGCTGATCGACTGGCAAAGATTGCTACTGAACATATTGTCCCTACTTTGACAACAACTGATGATCCGGTATTAGCAAAATGGGTCCACCAAACAGCAGGCCATTTGGGGGTCCAGGCCACACACCAGTGGGCACAAGATCGAGGTATTAGTATCTCTCATTCACTGTTAAAACAGATAGCAGAAGAATGTCATATATGTCAATTGGAAAAGAAGAGAACTGTTCCTCAGGTAGTAACTGGAGAGATAGCAAGAGGAAAAGTCCCAGCCCAAATCTGGCAAATAGATTATATTGGTCCACTGCCACTGGATAAAGGATGCAGATTTATATGTACTTGTGTTGACACCTATTCCGGTGTACTAGTAGCTTGTCCTTATAAGAATGCAACCCAGAAAAACACTTGTAAAACTCTAGATCTCATAAGTCTATATTATGGAACCCCAATGCAGATTCAAAGTGACAATGGGTCACATTTCAAAGGCAATGAAATGAAGAAGTATTGTATACTAAACAATATAGAATGGATATATCATATTCCATATTATCCAGAAGCATCTGGGTTAATTGAAAGAATGAATGGATTACTGAAAGAACAGTTGAGGAAGTTAAGTTCCAATAATTCATATCAACATTGGAAGGATAATTTGTTCATGGCTTTGCGTAATTTGAATAATAGACCATTGGGAGGAAGTACACCTCTAGCCAGAATGATGACCCCCAATCTGCAAATTAGAAAACAACAAACACACAAGATCCCAAATATTGAGTATTGGACCTTGAGGCCAGATGTCCCAGCACCGTACCCAGGACCACCTGGTTCGGTGGGGTATGATTTACATTGTTTAGAGAACCTTTGGTTGGACAGAAAAGAAATAAGAAAAATCCCCACTGGGATATGCATAAAAATCCCTAAAAATCACTTTGGACAGATTTTACCCAAATCAGGATTAGCAGCTCAAGGAATACATGTATTGGTTGGAGTAATAGATTCTAATTATCAAGGAGAAATTGTTGTAACATTCCAGAATTTAGGTGAAGGGCCCATACAGATTTACAAGAATGATAGGATAGTTCAAGTGATTATCGTTTCTTGTAAAACAATGCCACTTGTAAAAACTGACCCTCCTTCCAAAATAACTGTCACAGGAACTGAAGGATTTGGTTCTACTGATAGAATAAAATCAGGAGCTAAAGTATGGGTAAAACGGAAGCCAGATGATGTTCCAAAGGCTGCAGAGATTATAGCATATGGGAGGGATAACACTGTAAGTATTGTTTATTCTGGAGAAGATGACTACAAAATTGTACCCTTAAGTCATTTATTCTACCGTGAGTGAGGCTACAATAGTCTGGTTATTGTCTCTTTGCTTCTTCTTGATTTTTTGTTTGTTCACCTTGTTTGTTAGATTTGTTTCCACAGTCTTGGTACCCTCCATCTGTAGATGCCTGATAGCTTAAGCTGGATGTCACCCCCTGTCTGCAACTGTGATGTGTCACCCTTGGACCTGGCATCAAGCATATTAAGAACTGACCTCTCAAATGGGACCCCTTAGGACAGGGACAGCTCTACATCCGATTTCAGCAGCAAGTAGCCATAGAAGAGGAGATCTTCACCCCTTACCACAAAATTTTGGGGCCCCATTTGTTCGGGGTGGGGGGAATGATGGGGAGCTTGTGCTCAAGCCCCACCCTAAAATATGGTTTTCTGTGTTTATTGTGTGCTATTCTTGTTATATTGTTGTGAAATTTTGTTGACACCAGTTATTCCTACTGTATTTTTGCCAAGTAAGGGAAATGAAAGATCTTGGGGCTGAATGTAAGGGTTATGGGATTTAAAGATCTTCCATGCCCCATTGGACTTGCTGACGTAGCAGGAAGGGACGGAGCAAGAGGAAGCGGAAGCAAAACTAGAGTTCCTGCGGTGGCTGGCGGTGGTGGCGGCGACGGCAGCAGCAGCAGCAGAGGCAGCGGCAGCGCGAAGCCCTTTTTGAGTTAGCCAGAATTTCTGCTAAGGACTCCTGCTGAGGACTTCCAGGGGCCGGAGCTGCTGGGAGCGTGCTTCCCGGACGCTGGGTGGTTGCTGTGAGTGGGGAGAGGAGGACCTTTGCCTGAGGTAGCCTGTTCTGTTTTAAAGGCTTGAAAATGTGGGTGCTTTCTACTTTATCTACCTGTACCAATGTCATAACTACTCTGATGGCTTTCACTTTCTCGTTTTGGGACTCAGTCTTTTGGTATCTTAATACATTTTCCAGCTTATTCCCCCACATGGCAAGCATGATGTATTTTTGATGGATAATTATATCAGCATATTTGTAATCTCCATAGGCATTGTGAATATGGCATTGCTGATACACATGTTTCCACCCCAATGGAAATATTTAGCCAAGATTAAAATAACACAATGGTTCCAGAAGGTTCTTTCTTTGAAGTAATTGGGATTCAGTTGTGCCCCCTTCCATGTGCATTATGGTCCAAGCAAACTGCCTCACTTGCTGTGCCTTGTAGATAGTATTCCATCTTCTGCCTGTGTACTTCACTTTTTGCACACCTGCATTCCATGCAGGGATGACTTTCCCTCTTCACCTCTACTTCCTATAATCAATCCCAAATTTCCTTCAGGACTGATTTACTGCTGCCTTCTATACTATGCCATTCCTGCTTCTTTCAGTACCCTTCCTACATATACCCCAAGAAAATGACTTTATATTGAATTATTGGTTCATATATCATGTCTCTACCATCCTACCCTGCACCCCACTGTAGAATGCTAGCTCCCTAAGGGAAAGGACTTTTCATTTTTGGTTTTGTGATCTCAGTACCCATGCTAGTATATTACACATAGTAGATACTTAATAAATTCCTTTTCCTCCTCCTTCCTTACTTTCCAACTCCATTTTATATATTGCTTTCACCCATTAAAATGAAGGTAAGTATTATCTTTTCCCTTTTTTTTGCATTTGTGATTCCAGCATAGTTTCTGCCATATAGTAAATGCATTTCTCTCTCTTCTTCTCTGTCTCTGTCTGTCTCTATCTCTCCTCTTTCTCTGTCTCTGCCTCTCTCCTCTGTGTCTGCCTGCCTGTCTGTCTCCCCTCTGTCTGTCTCTCTGACTCTTTTTCTGTCTCTCTGATTCTCTCTTCTCTTTCTCTGTCTCTGTCTCTCTCTGGCTCTAGCTTCCTCTGTCTTTGTATATGTAAATGCTAATTGAATTGAGTCAGACAATAGGTTAAACTTTTGTGGAATATGACACCAAACCACTTATATTTAGGAAGTGGCACATAAATTGCTTAAACCTATGCAAAAGATTGTGAGTTCCAAGCTTCTTCTCCTCTACTTACTCTGTCTATGCTTACTGCCTATTGGTTCTGTAGGGTTTCCTTAGTTCCCAGAATCCAGGTCTTCCTTTAGTACCTGTACCTTACTTCTCAGAGAATCACAAAGTCTCAGAGTTGGAAGAAACCTTCAGGGTCATCTAGCCTAACTTCTATGACTGAGCCGCAATTGCCTCAAAAATATCATTGACAAGTGGTCATCCAGACCCTTCTGGAAGCCCAACAGAAATAGGGAACTCACCACCTCATATTCTACTTCTGGATATTCTCATCATTAGGAAAAGTTTCTTTACACTAAATCTAAAGCTGTTCATTCTGCTCTCCGAGACAAGAAAAACAAGTCAAAACCTATTCCATATGACAGTCTTTCAGATACATGAAAATAGCTATTACTCTCCCCATGCCCACACTAGTCTCCTCCTCCAATCTATCTTCATCTGAGGGAAGGAAGGGGTGAGGGGTATTGTGGACTACAGCCTTATGATGGTTCAATGCTGTGACATAGCTGCTAACATAATGCAGTCTTAGCCTGCACTGAGGTTATGATGTCAAGAATAAGGGATGAGATAGTTCTGCTCTGTTCTGCCCTGGTGGCATTTTATTATTGACTATGGAGAGTCAGTCACTTGTCCAATAAACATTTGTTGTTCTGGTTGTTTGTGGCTCATTCATTTCAGTAGCACCTGACTTTTCATGACCTCCACTTGGGGTTTTCTTGGCAGAGATACTGTAGTATTTTTCATTCCTTCTTCTTTCCCCAGCTCATTTTATAATGAGGAAATTGATGCAAACAGGGTTAAGTGACTTGCCTAAAGTCACACAGTTGATAACTGTTTCAGGTCAGATTTCAATTCAGGTTTTCCTGACTCTAAACCCAGTGCTCCATCCACTGTACCACCTAGTTGCCCAGTAAACGTTTATTAAATATCCATTATGTGCCAGGAACTTTGCTAAGCACCAGGCTTACCAGAAGAGGCAAAAGATAGTCTCAACCCTCAAGGAATTTATAATATTATGGGGATAAATGACTAGGATTATGAAGATCCTTCAGATCATATGATATAAAAGTGAACTGCCATAATGAGAGATATGTAGACTGGAGAAGATTAAGAGGGGAGTCTGACATCTCTCATCTAGAAATTGAATGGACTTGTTATGTGGAAAGGGGATTGTTCTGCTTGATCCTGAAGAACAGAACTATAAGTAGAAGTGACAGGGAAACAGATTTTAGGTAGGCACAACGAAAAACTGCCTAATAACAAAACCTAGGCAAAAGCGGAATAGGTGGTAGGTTCCCTCCTACTGGAGGTCTGCAGAAAAGGCAGGATGATTGGGTTTTGTTGGAGATATTGTCAAGGGCAGTCTCAGTCAGTTATAGGTTAAACTAGATAGCCTCTTTGGTCCTTTCTACATCTGAGATTTTGTGAATCTCCTCACCATCCTGGTAACCTTCCCTAATAATTCCTCCTAGTAATTGCACCCAGAACTGAATATTGCACTCCAATGTGGTTTGACTAGGTCCTAACATTTCCCTCATTTGGGGCACTGGATTTTTCCCAAACTCCTTTATCTACCATGTCATGGTTTTGACATTTATTGAGTGTGCAGTCCAGTAAAATCCCCAAATCTCATTCACATGAATTATTGTCAAATCTATCTATTACCCATCCTTTACTTGGACAGCTGATTTTTTGAACCCAAGTGTAGAACATTTTTTCCTATTAAAATTCATCTTATACAACTCAGCACATTGTTCTAGCCAGGTAAGATCTGTCTGTACCCCAGTTCTGTCATCAAATGTGTTAGCTACCCCCTCCTGGAATTTTTATTTGTGAATTGGATAAGCATGCAATCTATGCTTTCATCCAAGTCGTGATAAAAATATTAAACAGAACAAGACAAAGAATAGATAACTCATACAATCCACTGGTAATATCTAGTTTGACAATGATTTATTTAATACTGTTATAAAAGGATTGTGAGATCACAAATTTAAATTTGAAAGAGATCTAAGAGGTCATCCAGTTCAATCTCCTCACTTTACTGATGATGATCATTTAAATCTGGTTATTCAACCTGCTTTAAATCCAAGCAACTGCACTGTCATATAACTCATACCTGTCCACATTGTCTGGAGGAATATGCTGGGAGATTTTTTATCAAATGCCTAGCAGAAATTCTAGTATACTATGTTAATAGCAATAAACTGATCTTTCCATCACTTAATCCTGTGGGGTTGAGGAGTATGGGGAAAGAAATATGGTTAGTCTGTCATGATCTATTCTTGATGAAGCTGTTCACTGGCTCTTTTTCCAAGTGTTTAAAAATTATCCTTTAATAATGTATTATTTGGACTTCTAATGCCAAGATGGTGAAGTAAGGAAGACCTTTTGAAGCCCTACAAAATTTCCCTCCAAACAACTAGAAAACTGTCTCAGAACTGATCTAGGAACAGGGAAGTATCATACCAGCCTGGAAGGAAAGATCTGTCACACTGACGTGGGAGGAGAGTGAAGTCCAAGAGCAGCAGCAGTTGCAGCAGCACATTCCACTCTCACATCCTTACGGTAGGGAGCCTGAAGCAAGGCTCTAAGCCTAGAACAATCCACCAGTGAGGTCAGACCCTCCTACAAACCAGCAGGCCCCTAGGCAAGTGAGCAGTCTATTTAGGACAACAAGGCCTCACCCCAGCAACCCCACCCATAGGACAAGCTACAATGGTGGCCTTTATCCCGCTGCTGAACAATTGTGTATCCCCTCCACAGGGCCGCCTAAGTGAGGGCACTGGGAACTGACTTTGGGACCTACCACCAAAGAGACCCTGTTTCTGTAACAACCCAGCAGAAAAGCCCCATCCCTGTGGCAGGCCAGAAGATAAATCCCACACCAGATGAGGTACCTCCAACAAAGGACTCACCTCCCAATAAAAGTCAGAAGTATAGACTACCCTCCAATGAAACAAACAGCCAAGTCCTGAAGCCCAGTGAAAGCCAACAGTAAAAACCTAAGCCCCAGTACAAAAGACTTGGGACAGTGTAGGACCTAAGCCCAACTTTCATATAAAACACTAAATCACAAAAAGTCAAGGAAAATAAGCCCAAAAAAGAAAATAAAAGAAAAAGAAGAAAAAGAACTTGACTATAGAATGTTACTATGACAACAGGTAGGATCAAGGCATAAAGTTGGAAGAGGACAATAATGTCAAAATGGCTACATGTGAAGCCTCAAAAGAAAAATGTAATTTGGTCTCAGGACCAAAAAGAATTCCTGGAAGAGTGAATAAAGGATTTTAAAAAGTAAATTGGATGGGAGGCTAGGTAGTACAGTGAATAGAACACCATCCTTGCCATCAGGAGGACCTGAGTTTAAATCCAGCATCAGACAGAGCACAAACACAAAACTAGCCATGGGACCTTCGACAAGTCACTTAACCCCAATTGCCCTACCTTTCCAACTCCAAAAAGCAAAAAAAAAGTAAATTGGAAAAGTAGAAGGAAAACTAGGATAAAATATTAGAGTAATGCAAGAGAATCTTGAAAAAAAAAGTCAATAGCATGGGAAAATATAAAAAAATTTTCTGAGGAAATTAACTCCCTAAAAATAGTATTGACGAAATAGAAAAGGAAGTACAAAAGCTCACTGAAGAAAATAATTCTTTAAAAAATTAGAATTGACCTAGTAGAAACTAATGACTCTAAAAGACATCAAAATATGATGAAAAAAAGTCAAAAAAACTCAAAAATAATGGAAAAAACTGATCTAGAAAATAGATCGAGGACAGATAGTATAAGAAGTATTGGACTACCTGAAAGTCATAAGAAAAAGAAGCCTAGACAATATCTTTCAAAAAATTACTAAATAAAACTGCCCTGACATATTAGAGCCAGAGGGCAAAATAGAAATGGAAAGAATTCACTAAACACCACTTTAAAGAGATCCCAAAATTAAAACTAGAAACATCATAGCCAAATTTCAGAGTTCACAGATCAAGGAGAAAGTATTACAAGCCACCAAAAGGAAACAAGTTAAATATGATGCAGCTACAGTCAGAATTATACATGATTTAGAAACTTCTGCATCAAAGAATTAGAGGACTTAGAATATTATATACCAGAAGGCAAAGGAATTAGGATTACAATAGAGAATAAATTACCCAGAAAAAATTGAATGTAATCTTTCAGGGGAAAAATGGAAATCTAGAGAAACAGAGTTCTTTCAAGCATACCTAATTAAAAGAACAGAGCTTAGTAGAGGTGGAGCCAAGATGGTGAAGTACAGTCAGCGACTCAACTGATCTCTCACCTAAACCCCTCCAAATACCTTTAAATAATCACTCTAAACAAATTCTAGAGTGGCAAAACCCACTAAAGATACAGTTAAATAATTTTCTAGGCTATGATAACTTAGCATGTCAGTAGGAAATGTCTATGGTACAAGGGTGGGAAAGGAGCAAAGTCTAGCACAGGTTATGCAGGTCAGTGTAGATTCAATCCCAGCAAACCAGAAGCTGGCCTTGAGGCTACTGAATTAGTGATAGCAGTGGAGATTTCTAGACCTCTAAGCCTAAAGAGAGTAGGGTATCTGACAATGATGCAGAAGGAGATTTATAAGAGTCTCTTTATTGGCATCTGGGGCTCTGTTGTATTGCCTATACTTAGATCTGCATCACAGTCCTGGGTCTTAGTTCTAGTGCAAGGAAGAACACTAGTACAACAAAGCTTGTGGTGTGAAGGGAGGGTGGACTCTGGTTATAGTTCTAGGGTTGAAAAAAGTGGTTATGATTGCTCACAAACCAGTGGAAAGTACAGGAGAGTTGCAAACACAACTCTCCCTAGATCATACCATTTTGGTGTGAAGAGCCAAAAATATTTAGGTCCCCAGAAATACATTTGAGGACATCCACACAAAACCCTTAAGTTTGGGACAGTGCTTCTTTTACTTGGGAAGGAAAATCCCACTTTTACATAGAAATTAAAAGTCAAGAGATAAACTTCAAATTGAGGAAATAAAGAAAAAATTATGACCATGAAAAGTTATTATGATGACAAGGAAGATCAAAACAAACCCTCAAGGGGGCAGAGCCAAGATGGCAGAGTAGAAACAGTATTTCTGTGCAGCTCAGGCTTCCACCTCCTCCAATATATGTAAAAAATTACTCTAAACAAACTTTAGAGCTACAGAACCCACAAAGTGACAGAGAGAAACAAATCTCCCACTGAAGGAAAGATGGCAGGCTGGCAGAAAGAGTCCATCACACCGAGCTGGGAGCCATGAGCATCCCTACTGGGCCACAGTTTTAGCCCCAAGGTGGCCCCAACCAGCAGCAGCTGGAGAAGACTTCACAAGAGTAAATCACCAGCAGATGTAGAGGTTTCTAGAGGTCTCAATACACACATGCCAAAGACAAAGTAAAAGGTCAGTGTGGAACTTTGCTTGAACAGTGGAAAGGCAATCCAGCTGCTACCCCCAGGTAAGAAGCAGAGGAGGCAGAGAGGCTGCAGCCACTGCTTAGGGGCTGCTTCAGAGCTCCTGGTCTGCAGATTGTAGGGGGACAAAGCAAACATTCAGAGGGTAATCAATCTTGCTTTGACCTTCTTGGATCCAGATCACAGTCTTGGGTCATGGTCCTGGAGTATGTGACCAGTGAGAGAGATCATGTGGGGGCTGTAGAGAGGGTATTCATCTAATAGCTCCAGCAGCTGCAAAACCCTCAGAGATTTGGGGTTTTCATTCTGGAAGCAGAGTTCTACCATGGCAAAGAGCTCAAAAGTCAAGTAATTGGCTACAATATGAGCAAGCACAGGAAGGACAGACCATAGAAACTTTTTTGGGGGACAAAAAGGATCGAGGCATAGAGTGGGAGGAAGACAATTAAGTCAGAACTCCTGCATCAAAAGACTCCAAGAAAAATATGAGTGGGAATGATGCAAGAAAATCATGAAAAGTGAGTCAACAACCTGCTAAAGGATAAACAAAAATACACTGAAGAAAATAACACCTTAACAAATAGACTAACTCAAATGACAATAGAGGCCCAAAAAGCCAATGAGGAGGAGAATGCTTTAAAAAGTTGAATTTGCCAGATGGAAAAGGAATTTCAAAAACTCACTGAAGAGAATAACTACTTCAAAATTAGACTGGAGCAATTGGAAGCTTTATGAGAAATCAAGATACTCTAAAACAGATACAAACAAATAAAAAAATGGAAGGCAATGTGAAATATCTCATTGGAAAAACCACTGACCTGGAAAATAGATCCAGGGGAGATAATTTAAAAATTATTGCGCTACCTGAGAATCATAACCAAAAAAAATCCTAGACACCATCTTTCAAGAAATTGTCAAGCAAAATTGTCCTGATATTCTAGAACCAGAGGGAAAAATAGAAATTGAAAAAATTCACCAATTGCCTCTTGAAAAAAGATCCCAAAAAGAAAACCCCTAGGAATATTATAGCCAAATTCCAGAATTCTCAGGTCAAGGGGAAAATACTGCAAGCAGTCAGGAAGAAACAATTTTAGTATTATGGAAACACAACCAGGATAAGACAAGACCTAGCAGCTTCTAAATTAAGGTATCAAAGGGCTTGGAATATGATATTCCAGAGGTCAAAGGAGCTAGGACTAAAACCAAGAATCAACTACCCATCAAAACTGAGTATCATATTTCAGGGGAAAATATGGTCAATCAATGAAATAGAGGACTTTCAAGCATTCTTGAAAAAAAAATTGAGCTGAACAGAAAATTTGGCTTTCAAATACAAGAAGCAAGAGAAGCATGAGAAGGTAAACAGAAAAAGAAATCGTAAGGAACTTATTAAAATTGAACTATTTGCATTCCTACATGGAAAAATGATCATTGTAACTCATAAGACTTTTCTCAGTATGAGGATAGCTGAAGGGAATATATATTATTTATAGGAGGATTTATGTGTATATATATATATATGAGTGTGAGCATTTGTATGTTCATGTAAACATAGACAGAGGGCACAGGATGAGTTGAATATGAAAGGATGATATCTAAAAATAAAATTAAGAGGTGCAAGAGGAATTTATTGGGAGAAGGAAAAAGGGAGAGACAGATTAGGGTAAATTATCTCATATAAAAGAGGTAAGAGAAAACTATTATAATGGAGGGGAAGAGCAGGAAGGTGAAAGGTAATGGGACAACATGATTCTCATTGAATTTGGCCTAAGGAGGGAATAACATACACACTCAATTAGGTTTCTTACCCTACAGGAAAATAGGGTGGAGGGGATAAAAGGGGAGAGGATAGAAAGGAGTGCAGATTGAGGGAGAGGGTAGTTAGAAGCAAACATTTTTGACAAGGGAATAATAAGTGGGGGTGGGATAGGATGGAAGGAAATATGGTTAATCTTTCACAATATAAGTACTATGGAAATGATTTGGTTAAGTACATATGTACAATCTATATTGAATTGCTTATTTTCCTAGTCGTGGTGTGTGTGGAGGGAAGAAGGGGAAGAAATCTGGAACTCAAAGCTTTAAAAACAAATGTTTAAAAACTGTTTTTTACATGCAACTGGGAAATGAGATATACAGAAACTAGGGTATAGAAACTCATCTTGTCCTACTAGAAAGTTAGGGGGGGTGAAGGGCAAGGATATAAGAGAGAACAGATTGGGGGAAGGGGTATTCAGTAGGCTTGCTATTTTGGGGTGGGGGTAGGGGAAAGATGGAGAGAGAAAAAATTGTAACTCAAAATCTTTTGGAAATGAATGTTGAAAACCAAAAATAAATAAATTAAAAGAAAAAATACTTTAAAAAAACTCAAAAGAAGTCAAAGTTCCTGCACTCAAAGTTTCAAACAATAGTATGAATTGGTCTCAGACCATGAAAGGGCTAAAAAAATTGCAAATCAAGTAAGAGAGGTGGAGTAAAAATTGGGAAGAGAAGTGAGAGTGATGTAAGAAAATTATGGGAAAAAAAGAAATCAGCAGTTTGGCAAAGGAGGCACAAAAAATACTAAAGAAAATAACACCTTTAAAAACAGACTAGGTCAAATGGTAAAAGAGGCACAAAAATCCAAAGACAAGCAGAATCAGTCAAATGGAAAAAAGATATACAAATGTTAGCTGAAGAGAACTCCTTAAAAAGAAGAATTGGCCAAATGGAAATGGAAGTATAAACTCTCACTGAAGAAAATAATTGCTTATAAGTTAGAATTGGGCAAGTTGAAGCTAACAACTTTTTGAGACATCAAGAAATAAATAAAATCAAATTAATGAAAAAGAAGATAATATGAAATATCTCATTAGAAAAAATTCCAACTGACCTGGAAAATAGATTCAGGAGGGAAAATTTAAGATTTTTAACAACCTAAAAGTCATGATTACAAAAAGAGCTCAGACATCATCTTTCAAATGATTATCAAGAAAAATTGCCCTGATATTCTAGAACCAGAGGGTAAAATACAAACTGAAAGAATCCATCAATCACTTCCTGAAAGAGGTCTCAAAATGAAAACCGTCAGAAATATTATAGCCAAATTCTAAACCTCCTAGAGCAAAGAGAAAATATTGCAAGCAGTCAGAAAGAAATAATTCAACTATTGTGGAGCCATACTCAAGATAACGCAAGATTTAGCAGCTTCTACCTTAAAGGTTTGGAGGACTTGGACTAGAATATTTCATAGGGCAAAAGATCTATGATTAGGGGAAGCTAGGTGGCACAGTGAATAGAGCACAGGCCCTGGAATCAGGAGGACCTGAGTTCAAATCTGCTCAGACACTTGATACATGTATTAGCTGTGTGATCTTAGGCAAGTCACAACACCAATTGCCCTACCTGTTCCCTCCAAAAAAAGAGAGCTGTGATTACAACCAAGAATAACCTACCTAGAAAAATTGAATATAACTTTCAGGGGGAAAATGGATGTTCAGTGAAATAGAGGACTTTCAAGCATTCCTGATGAAAAGACCAGTGCTGAAAAGGAAATTTGACTTTCAAGTACAAGATACAAAAAGGGTAAAGAAGAAAGAGAAATCATAAAGGTTTTGATAAGTTTAAATGTTTATATTCCTGCATGGAATAATTATATTTATGTGAGTTCAATGTGATTGTATGATTATCTAAAAATATAAAATAAAAAATTGCAAATTAGGGACAGCTACCTGGCACAGTGAATAGAGTACTGGCTCTAAATCAGACCTCAGATACTTGACACACTTACTAGCTGTGTGACCTTGGGCAAGTCACTTAACTCCAATTGCCTTGCCTTCCCCCCTCCAAAACAATTGCAAATTAAAACAACTCTGAGTTACTACCTCACACCTACAAATGTCATCGAAGGTGTGGGAAAATTGAAATATTGGTGAAGTGATATTCAATGTGGAAATGGTATTCTTGTACTTATTATTGATCAATCATCACAGTTGGGTTCAACACTTCATGACCCATGGACCATAGTGTTCCAGGTTCTTCTATCTTCCACTATCATTTGAAGTCTGTCCAAGTTTATGTTCATTGTTTCCATGATACTATCTCATTTTCTGCTATTCCCTTTTACTTTTGCCTTCAATCCTTCCCAGCATCAGGGGAGCTTTTCCAATGAATTCTGTCTTATCACTACTTGGCCAAAGCATTTAAGCTTCACCTTCATTTTTTGACCTTTCAGTGAATAGCATGAATTATTGAACTTATAAGTCCTTTTTACTTTTCTTTTTTTCTGATTAAATTATTATGTTTTTAATTTAATATTTTATTTTTCCACAATTACACATAGAAACAATTTTCAACTTTCATTTTTAAAATTGAGTTCCAAATTCTCTTCCTCCCTCCCTACCCCCCCCAATTAGAAGGAGCAATTTGATGTACGTTATATGTGAGTAATCATGAAAATATATTTCCATATCAGTCATGTTGTAAAAGAAAACATAGACTAAAATAAAAATCCAAATAAAGGAAAGTAAAAAATTATGCTATGATCTACATTCCCATTTCATCAGTTCTTTCTCTGGGGATGGATAGTATTTTTCATGATGAATCCTTCAGAGTTGTTGTGGATAATTATATTGCTTAGAAGAGCTAAGTCATTACACTTGATCATCTTAAAATATTGATTTTACTCTACAATGTTCTCCTGGTTCTACTCATTTCACTTTGTATCAATTCATTTAAGTCTCCAGGTTTTTTTTGAGAACATCTAGCTAATCATTTCTTATATCACAATAGTACTCCATCAAAATTGCATACCACAAATTGTTCAGTCATTCCCCCAATTGATGGGCAGCACCTCAATTTCCAATTCTTTCTCACCAGAAAAGAGTTGCTATATATGTTTGGTCATACTTCCAAATTGCTCTACATAATGGTAGAATCAGTTCAGAACTTCACCAATGGTGCATTAATATCTCAATTCTCCCACATATCCTCCTACATTTATCATTCTCCTTTTCCATACTATAAACCAAAGTATTTTTTTCATGTAGTTATACATAAATTTCATCACTTCATCTGAAAATTGTTCATATTTTTAATCACTTGTCAATTGTGTAATGTCTCTTATTTTTATAAATTTGACTCATTTCTCTATATATTTGAGAGATGAGGCTTTTATCAGGGAAACATATTTCAATGCTTTTTTTCACAGTTACGATTGTTAACTGTATTTTCCTCCATCCTATTCCCTCCCCCTTTTTATTCTATTCTCTCTCTCTTTTCACTTTTTCACTTCTCAAAAGTGTTTTACTCCTGACTATTGCCTTCTCCAATATACTCTCCCTTCTATGAGTACCCCTTTTTCTCTTATTCCTTCCCCCTCTTAATTTCCTGTAGGGTAAGATATATTTATATACCCAATTAAGTGTGTATGTCATTCCCTCTTTGAACCACTTCCAATGAGAGTAAGGTTCAAGCATTTCTGGCCACCTCTTCAATGTTCTCCTTCACTGTAATAGCTTTCTTTTCCTCTTTTATGTGAGAAATAATTTATCCCATTCTACCTATCCCTTTGTCTTTCTCTGAGTACATTCCTTTTTCCCATCCCTTCATTTCATTTTCAAGTTATCACATCACATTCAACTCTCATCTATGCCCTTGTATGTGTGTGCATGTACACCATTTCTAACTGCCTGAAGGACAAAGTTTATAAGAGTTACAAGTATCATTTTCTTTTTTGTAGCTTATTATTTTATTTTTTAGTTTACATTATTCATTTCCACAAGATTTTGAGTAATAAATTTTCTCCCCATTTTCCCCTACCCACCACCCCAAAAGAGCAATGCCATTGAATATCCCCTCACCCATTCTGCTCTCTCCTATATCTTCCCCTATTCCCCCTCTGACTTTCCAGTAGGGCACAGTGCATCTCAATGCCCCAGTTCCTGTATATCTTATTTCCCAGTTACATGTAAAATAATAATAATAATAACAATAATATATATTTAAACATTTTATTTTAAATCTTTGAATTACAAAGTCTTTCCCTACCTCCCTCATCAACCACTCTTACTGGGAAGATAAGAAATTCAATATAGGCTGTATGTGTGTATCTATGCAAAACATTTCCATAGTGGATATATTGTGAAAGACTGACTATATTTCTCTGTATCCCATACCACCCACAATTTGTTCTATTCTCTACTTTGAGCCTGTCTCTTTTCAAAAGTGGGTGATTCCAACTTCCTTCCCCCCCCCCCCCCAGCCTGCCCTTCCTTGCATCATCCCTGCCTCATCCCCTTCCCCATTACTCTCCTGTAGGGTGAGATACCCTATTTAGTGTGTATGTCATTCCTTCCCTGAGCCAAATTCATTGAGAGTAAGATTGACTCATTCCCTTTTGCCTTCCTGTTAGTCCCCTCCATTGTAACAGTTTTCCCTTGCCTCTTCTATGTGAGATAATTTACCCCATTCTATCTTTCCCCATCACCTTTCATTATATACCTCTCTCAACTCTTAATTTCATCTTTTAAGTATCATCCCTTCCTATTCAACTGGTCCTGTATCCTCTGTCTATGTATACCTGTACACATATATACACATCCTCACATATGTATTCATACACCCATATACCCTCCTATATAGACATATATATGTATGTATACATATGTGTATATACACACACACACATTTATATTCCCTTCAACTATTCTCATATTGAGAAAAGTTTCATAAGTTACAATTTTCATTTTTCCATGTAGAACACAAGAAGTTCAACACTAATAGGTTCCTTATGATTTCTTTTCCTTGTTTACCTTCTCATGCTTCTCTTGCTTCTTGTATCTGCATGCCAAATTTTTTATTCAGCTCTGGCTTTTTCATCAAGGATGCTTGAAAGTGCTCTATTCCATTGAATTACCATATTTTCCCCTGAAACATGATACTCAGTTTTGCTGGGTAGGTGATTCTTGGTTTTAATCCCAGCTCCTTTGACCTCCAGAATATCATATTTTAAGCCCTTTGATCCCTCAGTGTGGAAGCTGCCAGATCCTGTGTTATTCTGATTGTGTTTTCACAGTATTCAAATTGTTTCTTCCTGGCTGCTTGTAATATTTTCTCCTTGATCTAGGAATTCCAGACCTGGCTATAATATTCCTAGGTGTTTTCTTTTTGGGTTCTTTTTGAAGAGGTGATGGGTGGATTCTTTCAACCTCTATTTTGCCCTCTGGTTCTAAAACATCAGGGCAATTTTACTTGAGAATTTCTTGGAGGGTGATTTCTAGATTCTTTCTTTGATCATGGCTTTCAGGTAGACCAATAATTTTAAAATTATCTCTCCTGGATCTATTTTCCAGGTCAGTGGTTTTTCCCATGAGATATTTCACATTGCCTTCTATTTTTTCATTTGTTTGGGTCTATTTAATAGTATCTTTATTTCTCATAAAGTCACTAGCTTCCATTTGCTACAATCTAATTCTGAAGGAATGATTCTCTCCAGTGAGCTTTTGAGATTCTTTTTTGCATATGGCAAATTCGACTTTTTAAGGCACTTTTCTCCTCATTGCCTTTGTGAGCCTCTTTTGCCATTTGAGTTCATCTATTTTTTAGGGTATTATTTTCTTCAATCAGGTTGTTGACTCTCATTTTATAATTTTCTTGCATCATTCTCATTTCTCTTACCAATTTTTCTTACACTTCTCATATTTGGTTTTCAAAATCCTTCTTAAGCTCCTCTATGGTCTGTAAGCAGCTTATTCTTTTCTTGGAAGTTTCTAATGCTGGAGTTCAGACTTTACTGTCTCCCTCCTGTTCCATGCTTTGCTCCTTTTTGTCCCCAAAAAAGGAATTAAAAGTCGGATCTCTGTGCTTGCCTTGTTTTACTTGCTTGCTCATGTTGCCAATCAATTACTTGACTTTTGAGCTTTTTGTCACAGTAGAACTCTGCTACCAGAATGGGGAGCTTTGTCCCAGTTGTTGGGGTTTTCCCAGCTGCTGTAGCTACTAGGCTTTTGTGCTCTGAAGCCTCTACATGCTCTGGCAAACTGGTCATGTACCCCAGTACCTCCACCCTAGACAGCAATCCAGATCCAAGCAGGTTTAAGCAAAAGCTATTTCCCCTCAGACTGGTTGCTTGGTCCCCCTACAATCTGCAGACCAGGAACTCTGAAGCAGACACATGGCAGCAGCTGCACTGCCTCAGCACCTCAGGCTGCTTCTCCCTCCAGGGGATAAAGGCCTGACCTCACTCCCAGACTCCTGGTTTACAAATTCCACACTGCACTGACTTCTCACTTTGTCCTTAGCATCTGTGGGTTGATACTACTGGAAACCCAAATAGTTGCTGGTGATCTGAAGTCCCTCCAGCCAGTGACTAATTGTAGCTGCCTTGAGGCTAAAACCTCAGGCTTCTGGGGGACTGGGCTCAGCTCCCTGAGCACTGCACTGGCCGCTTCCTGCCAGGCCACTGGAGTGTTATCAGTCTGAGGTTAGCTTCTCTGAGTCATTTTGTGGGTTCTGTAACTCCAAAGTTGGTTCAGAGTCACCATTTACAGCAATTGGAGTAAGTGGAACTACAAGTATCATTTTCCCATGTAGGAATATAAAGTTTATCCTTATTAAGTCCCTTATGATTTCTCCTTCCTGATTATCTTTTTATGCTTCTCTTGAATCTTGTATTTGGAAGTCAAATTTTCTATTCAACTCCCTTCATCAAGAATGCTTGGAAGTCCTCTATTTCATTGAAATTCCATTTTTTCCCCTGAAGGATTATGTTCTGTTTTGCTGAGTAGGTGATTCTTGGTTGTAATCCTAGTTCTTTTGTACTCTGAAATATCATACTCCAAACCCTTTGAGCCTTTAATGTAGAAGCTGATAAATCTTGTGACTGGATCCATGATATGTTAATTGTTTCTTTCTGGCTGCTTGTAATATTTTCTCTTTAAACTGGGGGCTCTAGAAATTGACTATAATATTCATGGTAGTTGTCATTTTGAAGTGATTGATGGATTCTTTTATGTTCTATTTTATCCTTTGGTTGTAGATATCAGGGCAGAGTTCCTTGATAATTTCTTGAAAGATAATGTCTAGGCTCTTTTTTTTATCATGGCTTTCAGAAAATCCAATGATTTTTTAATAATCTCTCCCAGATCTGTTTTTCAGGTAAGTTGTTTTTCTAACAAGATATTTTAAATTTTTCTGTTTTTTTCATTCTTTTGGTTTATTTTTTTTGTTTGTTTTTTGATATCTCATAGTCATTAGGTTTCACTTGTTCAATTCTAATTTTTAAGTATTATTTTCTTCATTGGGGTTTTATACCTCCTTTTCCATTTGGTCAATTTTATTTTTTAAATTCTTCTCTTCAGTGAACTTTTGCCTATCTTTTTCCAATTGACTGATTCTGCTTTTCAAGGCATTCTTCTCTTGATTGACTTTTTGTTCTTTTTTTTTTTTTTCCCTTTTGGCCTTGTCCTTTTTTTTTTTTTTGTAAGGTGCTATTTTCTTCAGTATTTTTTGTGCCTCCTTTTCTGTTGACTCTTTTTAATGATTTTTTTGCATCACTCCCATTTCTCTTCCCAATTTTTCCTCTACCTCTCTTACTTGATTTTTAAAATCCATTCATTACTCTATATGGGCAATAGAGTTGCTAATCAATACCAGTTATCTTAATCCCTTACCATCTCTGTGATTAAAGTTCTGAAAACTGTTATTGCTATTGAAATTCACTTCAAGGTACACTGCTGGTATTCCTGCTGCACCCTGGGGCTGGTGCCAACCCCAGCAGCACATATCTCTCCTGCCAACCTCGTCATTTGTCTTACACTGGAAAAATATTTAACCCTCACTTTTTGTTGGTTCTGCTGTTTTGAAATTCAAATTGAGACATTATTTTAAAGTTGTCTGAAGGGAAATGTTGGGACAATTCAACCGTTGCTGTCTCTAATCTGTCATCTTGCTTCTGCCTCTGACTTGAATATATGGAGAGCAAGTTTCTGTGCTAGGAAACAAGGTAGTACTTAACTGGCTCCTAATTCTCTCATCTACTGTTAGCTATCCCTTTTATATATTTATCTATCTATGAATTGGAAAAGCTCCAGTGCTCTAAGATAGAGTGCTGGACCTAGAATAAGGAAGATTCTAGTTCAAATAAGGTCTGTTCCTTTGGTCAAGTCACTTAGCTGCCATCTGCCTCATTTTTTCTCAGCTGTAAAATGTGAAGAATAAAAGTATTTAACTTCCAGGGTTATTGTGAAGACCAAATGAGGTTATATATGTAAAGCACTTCGCAAACATTAAAAAAACTATATAAATGCTAGCTATTATTATCATCATCAAAACCATCCTAAGCCTTAGTCCAATCTTTTCCTTTATCTTCCTTTAAATGGTTAACAGCTTTTGGCATTAATGACTAGTTTCAGTTTGGGTTTTATAGCTCTTGACATTGTTATGAGAACCTCCCACTCTTCTGTACTTAGTCTCGGTTATTTATTTCCATTCCCATCTTCTGTATGTGTCATTTTAAAGTTGGTCATTAATTACTTGTACATCGATTTAACAGTTCTCCCTTTGCCTCTTAAAGAATGAAAAATCTGTCTTTTTGTACTCAGAATTATTATTTTTTCCCTTGAGAGTTTTCCATGACTCTTAAATTGACTTCTCATTTAAAACATTTGGCTGTGGTCTCTTTCTTATTCTTTTTCTGAACTTTGAAATATGTTCTTTCAAAGTCTTAGAAGCAGATCAAAGTATGTCCAACTATCTCTTTTTGGTATCTGACTGGACCACATCTACTCACTAACCAAGAGTAGCCCTGAGTGAAATTGGTAAGTAGGAAAATAGTATCTTCCGTGACCCTAGTTTCATCTCTCAGCAGTTTCCCCCACCCTCTCTATTCTCTCATGTCTCTATTCAGATGTCCAGCAAATTCATTATCTGTGATCTATTATTCCATATCTAACCTCTATACCCACTTTTAACAAACATGCTCCTATTAGCCATTATAGCTTAGTGGTAATTTAAATCAGCATACTGCCTCTAATTTTTTGTTTAGACTTTTGTCTTAAGCATAGTAATGTTAACATAGTAACAAAGAAACAGATAGATAATAATGCATAAAAATCCAATTTATAATGAATACAGATCATTTATGTAGGAAGTATAAAGCCAAAAATGAAATACTTGGCATTGGGGAAATAGAGAGGCAGAGACAAAGTTTGAAAAAGAATTTATAGCAAAGAATTCTACTGAATCTCAGTCATTGAATTCACCTGGAACCTTTATTTGATGATCCTGGGGCCACTGAAGAGATCAAAATGCTAGCTAAAAGCCAGGATTTTTATCTCTGTATAAATAATGACCATGATGGAAGGATAAACTTTCCTTATGTAAAGGTGAAAAGAACCCAGACATCCTAAACATAAACCACAGGAGTGATGGAAATGACTGAGTTAAGTTCAGGGTCAACTTCTTTAAAGTGTTATTGTTTTACATAAAGAAAGTTCATCCCTCCATTGAGGTCATGGGTTTTTAAAGAGGCAAGGAGTTAAATCCTGGTATTTAGATAATACTTTCAAATACCTAAAATGCTTTACATTAATGATTTTATTTCATTCTCACTACCTCATCCCCATAGGTGCTGAAATCTTATCCTCATTTTACAGATGAAGAAACAGAGGCGAAGCGAGGTCACATGGTTAATGAAAGTGTCAGAAGTGTCAGAGGCAAATTTTAAACTCTAAAATTTAACTCTAAATTTCCCTAACTCTAAGTCCTCTATTATATCCATTACACCATCTAACTGCCCCTAAAAGGGTCTTGATATAGATGTTCTAAGTTGTAGGAACTAACAAGGAATCCTATGAGTGTCTGCTCCCCATGTCTTTCTTCCTAAGCAGAAAAAAAAAAAGTTTCCAACAAGTTAATGCAAATTGGTAATGAAGGTAGTTACAGAACTTGGTGAATTGAATGATATTCAACCTTTCTGAGGCCAAAAGAATATGTAGGAAGAGAGGAATGTAATGAGGAAGCTTCACTTCTGCACACGGTGTACAACTCCCTATCACTACATTATGTGGATTTTTTTTTATCATCTTTCTTATTTTGGAATGAAAGTCATTGTTCTCTGCTAAAGAAATTTCAGTTATTGGAAATTAGAGATATAGAAGTAGAGGGAAGTACTTGAGAGACACAACTGACACACAGAGCATCTCTCTCTCTTTTTTTGTCTTTTCTGTCTCTGTATAACACTGACCTGATAGAAACTATGTATCCCCCCCCACAATGTGTTTACATAAATGAATCTTTTTACTGTCCTGCTTCTTGCACCTCAGACCATATTTGGTCTTCCTTATTTGATAATACTATTTTGAAAGTGTGCCTCAAAAATCATTGCAACTTTAAGCTATTAAAGCTAAAAACTTCATGTACCTCGTACTTTGTCAGTTCATCCATGTTGCTTTTCTGTCCTCTCCCTCTATTTTGTTCATTCAGACCTAACCTCAAACAAAATATTGTGCATGTTGTACACATAGTTTATGTAGATGAAGAAGAAGCATAGTTTGGTGGAAGAAGTACTGCGTATGGAACATACATGTTTGACGGCTATATTTGTACAAGGCACTTTCCATTTGCAGTCTCTTCTGTGGTCCTCAAACTGACCATGTGTCTCTATGTCTGCCTTTATTATAACGGCCATCCTCCATGACTTCAATGAACTTTCTCTTCACATCTACCTCAGAGAATCCTTCACATTCTTCAAGATATAGACCAAGTACCACCTCATTCATGAAGTCTATCATGATTTCCTTCAAATGCCCTTTCTTTCGAAACCACCTCATATTTATTCATGTTAAATTTTTTTGCACATATATGTGCATGCATATAGTATATATATGTATGTTTTAATGACCAAAACCATTGAACATAGATAATGAAGTAATATTTTTAAAATAACAGCAAATTTCTCTGATAAAGGTCTCATTTCTCAAATATATAGGAAGCTGAATAAAATTTATAGAAATAAGTCATTTACCAATTGAAAAAAATGGTCAAAGGATATGTACAGTTTTCAGAAGAAACCAAAGCTATCTATAGTCACTAAAAGTGCTCTAAATCACTATTGATTGAAAAAATGACAAATTAAAACAGTTCTGAAGTATCACCTCACACTTATCAAAAACTTCTGAAGGAGATAATGAAAAGTAGGTACATTAATGAATTATTGGTGGAGTAGTGAAGTAGTCTAACCATTCTGGAGAACAATTAAGAAGTATGCCAAAAAGGCTGTGAAACTGGGTGTACCCTTTGATCCAGCCATATCATTACCAGGTCTGTACCCAGAGAGATCAAAGAAAAAGGAAAAGACCTGTATGTACAAGAATATTTGTAGCAACTCTTTTTGTGGTGACAAAAAATTGGAAATTGAAGGGATGCTCATTAATAGTTAATGACTGAACAAGTTATGGAATATTTCGTGGAATATTATTTTGTTATAAGAAATGAAGAGGGAGGTAGTTTCAGAAGAAACATGGCAAGAACTACACAAACTGATACAAAGTGAAATGAGAAGAGCTGGGAGATTACTACCCACAGTAATAGCCATTTTGTAAGGATGATCAGTTATGAAATATTTATCTATTCTTATCCATATGATTGTCCAAGACAATTGCAAAAGACTCAAGATGAAAAAAAGCTTTCCTAGAGAAAGAACTGATGAAATCTGAGTGAATTGAAATTTAATTTTCTTCCTTTTTTTTTTGCTTTTTGTGATATGGCTAGTATGGAAATAAGTTTTATACTTTTCACATGTAAAATTAATATTATAGTGTTTGCTTTCTCAGTGGGTGGCAGAGTGGTAGGAGGGAGGAGGAGAATCTGGGCATTCAAAATTAAAAATAAAGAATGTTAAAAATGATTTTTAAAAAATTACTAACCTTCTCATTGATGAGCTAAGTAGTCTGAAGCCTTAGATAGCTGATCAGTTTAGAATTGGGAACACTGCCTTTTAATGACAGTTGTGTGGTAGGAAGAACAGGTAGGCCTTGGAAGCAGCAAACCCAAATCACTTGGGCAATACAGTACAGTGGAAAGGATGCTGGGTTTGGAGACAAGTGAACCAAAGTTGATATCCTAGGTATATCTTCACAATATCTATTTTGTCTGCCACCTTCTCTTTATTCATGTAGCCAAAAATCTACTTCAGACATTCCCATCATCTCTTACCTAGTCCATAGTCAAAATCTCCTAATAGGCCCTCCTCTTTCTGTTCTCTTCCCTGCTCCAATCCATTATTCAAATAATTACCTAAATATTTTTCATAAGGAACTGTCCTGGTTATATCACTTTCCTGCTCAAAATGTTTCTGTGGTTCCCAATACCTGCTAGAATGTTACAAACTTTTCAGTATCACATTTTAAAGTCATCTAGAATCTGCTCCATACCATCCTTTCTAGCCTTATTTCATAACATTCCCTTCAATAAACTGTCTGTGCAGCCAACAAAATTGAGATATTAGAGTTTAGTATATAGTACAGGGCACATAGTAGTTGCTTAAGGAATTAATTGTTCCTGTCCCTCCCCCTTCCCTAAATTTAATTAGCAATTATTCCATTAATTCCATCTCCTCTTACAATACTATGTATTTACTTGTATATGCTTCCTTAATGTCTATCTCCCTGATGCCACCTCTCAAAATCTTTGTCTTCATTGAGATTTTAGTGCACTTGCAGCCAAACAATGAAGATTTCTCTAATTTCCTGGGCTATTTGGGCTCTCTTATATTTGTCATTTTTCCTTGACTATAGTGATCTAAGACTGTTCTGTAACCTTCCAAAAGAAAGCAAGCTGCTTTTGGGCAGGACTTATTTCATTGTTATCTTTGCCTTCCTAATGCCTACTGCATTTGATATTTTTTAATTGAATTTTCTGAATTTTTAAATTTTATTTTTATTTTTTGGCCTTTTAGAGGGTAATTGGGGTTAAGTAATTTGCCCAAGGTTACACAGCTAGTTTTGTGTGTGTGTGTGTGTGTGTGTGTGTGTGTGTGTGTGTATGTTAAGTGTCTGAGTCCAGATCTGAACTCAGGTCCTCCTGACTCCAGGGCCAGCTCTTTACTTGCTGTGCCACCCAGCTGCCCCTTTTCATTTTTTTTTGGATTTTCTGATTTTTTTTAAACTCCCTGTTCCCAAATTCTCCCTCTTCCTAGCTTTCCTTTCAAGCATACTTTACTATCAAATATACTACCATTTTCCCTGTCATCTAGACTAACAATTATGGTGTCATCCTTCATTCTTCATTTACAGTCACACCATATATTAATTCTGTTGTCAAGTCTTGTGATTTTTACCTTCACAGCATCTCTTTGGTACATTCCCCTTTCCCCACTCACAAAGACATGACCCATAGTAAGAGGCACCATTACTTCACTTCTGCACTGTTGCAGCAGCTTTATGGTTGGTCTTCTTGACTCAAGTCTCTTCCTATTCTAATCTACCTTCTCCTCAGCTGCCAAAGAGATTTTCCTAAAGTCTAAGTATGACTGGTCTCACCCCTGTTCAGTAAACTCCTGTGGCTCACTTATTACCCCACGATAAAATCTAAAATGTTCTGTTTGGCATGTAAAGTCCTCCAAAAACCTGACTCCTCCTGATCTTTTACATTTTCTTATGCTTTACTCAGGTCCATGGAGTCTATGATCTAACTACATTGATCTACTTGCTGCTCCTTACCCATGACATTGCATGTCTTGATTCTATCCATGTCTGGAGTCTTTCCCTCCTCATCTCTACATCCTCACTTTGCCACTTACTTTTAAGACTCAACTGAAATCCTGTCCTCTGCAAGAAGCCTTTCCCAGTCATTTCACTGCCTCCCTACTCCTAGTATCTTCCCTTTGTGATTACTTCCTATTCATACTATATATCTCTTGTAAGGACATAGTTATTTCCATGTTGTCTTCCCCTATTAAACAGTGAACTTCTTGAGGAAAAGAACTGTGTTTTTGCATTTGTCACATTAGCATTTAGAACTGTGACTGAAGTATTCAATAAATGCTTATTGACTGATGGACTGAGGTTGGTGGTAGAAAAATTATTATCTGACAAATAAAGGAAAGAGTTCTATTGATATGATCTGAAAGTCCCACTAATGGGGCGGCTAGGTGGCGCAGTGAGTAAAGTGCCAGCCCTGGAGTTGGGAGGACCCGAGTTTGGTTCCGGCCTGAGACACTTAACACACCCACACAAAAATACTAGCCGTGTAACCTTGGGCAAGTTACTTAACCCCAATTGCCCTCCAAAAAGTGAAAAAAAAAGTCCCACTAATGGCCATACTAGAAAGGTCTTCCATAAATAATCCCATTGGCCTGAAAGTTCAATTATGCTAAGAAAAGTAAAGTGACTTACTCCAGATCATACAGCATGTGACAAAACCAGTATTTTAACCCAGGAGTTTCAACTCCAAGTTCAATGCTCTTTCCACTACACCACCATTGTCCACTGATATAATGACACTTGAACTAATAAAAACCACAGCTTAATTTGCATATGTTCTTGTACCAGTCATTTTCCTTCTACTTGTTCCCTTTAGATCTTCTAGGAGAGATGAGGGGTTTATGTCCTGTGATGTGGTAGTTAAAAAGAATCAGGCTTGGAGTCAGAAAAATGGTTCAGCCCTAAAACCAAGTTTGCCAAATAAAGAGAATATCAGGGTTGGAAGAGACCTCAATATCCGTGGAGCCAGCTCTTTATCTAACCAGAAATCCTCTCTACAACATTACCAAGTGATCATTTGCTTGTTTTAAAATTACCTCTCCTTAAAAGACACTGACTAGCTCTTAGTTTAGGGCATAACACTTAGGACAGCTCTACATATTAGGAATTTTACCCCTATTTTGAACTGAAATTTTTGTTTTCTATAACTTCCAACCATTGCTCCTACTTTCTATCTCTGAGGCCAAGTAGAATGAGTCTGATAAATTCTTTTCTGTTTGATAGAACTTTAGATATTTGAAGATAGCTATTATGTTGCTGTTAAAACTTAAAAGTTTTTCACCCTAGAAAAATTGCTTTGTTCTCTTATAGCTTCAGTTCTCTGACTGACTTGTAAAATAGGAATAATATTTATGTCACTAGGCATCTAAGTGGAGTAGTAGATTGAATGCTTGACCTGGAGTCAAGAAGACTTGAATTTGAATCCAGCCTCAGTCACTTGGGCAAATCACCTAATCTCTCTATGTCTCAGTTTCCTCATCTGAAAAATAATAATCGTATCCTCTCCCAGGATTGTCCTGAGGTTAAAATGAGGTATGTGTAAAGTGCTTTGAAAATATTAAGACACTATACACAGGACAGCTGTTTTCATTACATATCTAATATGGTTATTATGGAATGAAGATATTAACCCCAAAGTTTTATATTAGTGAGAGCTATTTTTATTATCCACTCCCAGGTGTTGTCAGTGCTTCAGAAGGGATATCCATCTTTGCTCTGGTTTCTTCATTAAGAGTTTCTGTTGCCAACTCTCCATTATACACATAGTTAATACTTAGCACTCATGTATCTCCACAACACTGATTTGAGACATATCTGTTCATCTGCCTCCTTCTAAAACACAGATGGGTCTTAAAATAGGTTGGCCCCTTTTCAAGATGTTAATATGAAGTGCTTTATGCTCAGAGTTGCTATCCACCAACTGTCTGTTAGGAAACCCAAATGGAGAAATTGAAGAAGGTCAATGGTAGGGGTTGAAGTACAATATCTCATCCAAAGTTCTGCCCATTCACTAAATCCTCAGAATGGATAAATGAATAAAGGGAAAATCTGGTTTTCTCCAATTCTCTGAGAATTTATTTAATAATAACTATTTATTAGGCTCTCTCACACTGGCAAGTTTACTAGCCTATTATTTCCCTGAAGTACTTTTGACAGATCATTTTAAGCTATGTTGACAAGGGTTCAGTTCAAATAAATGCAAAGGACTCTTCAATCAGTTTAATTTAATCTCACGTGACTCAAGGTTACCTGGGATCTGTGACATAGTGAAACAATCCATAGAAGAGTATATGCCCCTTGAAGGCAGGGACTGTTTCTGTTCTTTTCTTTCATTCTTAGTACCTACCACAGTGTCTTACATAAACAAGTGCCTAAAATATTTTTCTTCCCTTCTCTCTTCATTTACACAAATTCTGCTTTGATTCTGGTCCCTATGGCTTTTCATCTGGACTCCACAAACAGCCTCCTTTGCCTTTGAACTGACTGTCCCCATCTCCCACCTCTATTATCTGAAATGATGCCTTTCTTTACTTTTTTGCCTCTAGGAATCCTAGCTCTCTTGGAGGCCAAACTCAGAAGCCATCTCCTTCATCAGACCATTTTTGATTCTCCAATTGTTAGTACCCTCTAAATAACTTTGCACTCAGTTTATAAATAAGTTGCATATTTATATGTGTATAATTTGGATTTTCTTTACCCCTTACATGTTATAATAAGGCACCAAGAGGGCAGGAACTGGGTTTTTTTTTGTTTTTGCATGACCCAAATCTAAAAGAGTGACCTGCACATATCAGACACTTGATAAATATTTGTTGATTGGAACTAAAGTGACATAATTTTAGTAGGAACTGTGGAGTGTGCTTTCACTGGCATGGGTTCTATCACCAGTACTTCTAAAGCCTCCAGGTATGCACTCAGTGTGGGAGCCACTATAGAAAATGATCTATTAAACACTCCATTTGTAATAGCTAACCTTCCAAAGATGAGTCTCCCTGAACTTAACTAGACTGCTACTCAGGTGTTAATCATAGTCTTATTTGACTATTTTATTTTTAACTTGTTATAAATTAATAACTTATTAAATCATAATATTTTGTTAATTGGTGCTCAGAGCCTTAATTTTTCATCCTGTCTCCCAAACAAAATTGGTGGGAAAAAATGATGTTATATTAGTCATTTATACTCTAATAGGAATTAAGCTTGTATCAACATGGTACTCTGGTAAGTATTAGTCTGTTAAGTCCTTTTCTTTGAGGTCTTCTAAAGATGTCCATAGAATCATAAGTTTATATTTGGGAGAGAACTTAAGGATGATCTACTTGTTTTTTTTTTCCAGATGAGGAAACCATGGCTTCAAGAAGTTAAATGACTAGTCCAGTCAAGGATAAATTGTTAGTTAGCTAAGATTTGAACACAACAGTCTTTATACTCCCTATATAGGCAGTCATGTGTGATCAGAGGATAGAGACCTAGACCTAGAGTTAAGAAGACCTGAGTTCAAATCCAACCTCAAATACTTTTTAACTTTTGTTATTTGGGCAAGTAATTTAACCTCTATTTGCCTCAGCTTCCTCAGCGATAAAAATGGGAATGATAATAGCTTCTCCCTCCCAGAACTACCAGTATATACTTGAAATGAAATACTCTCTATAAAATCCACAACAGATGGTTGTCCAACCTCTGATAGGAGATTCATTAAACTTGATGTAGCAGATTTCTTCTTTTGGAAAGCTCCTATTGTTAGATATTTTCCTATCTTTCTTTTTTTTAATCTTGGTTTGTTTGCTTTCATTTACATTGAACCTACACCTGACTCTCTGAAACCTATACATATTATTCCTAATGTTTCCCTTTGACAAGGAAGACTCAATGGTATAGCAGAAAGAGGACCCCTTGGGAGGTGAATCACTTCTCCATTCTTCATTTTTCTCTTTTGTAAAGTAAGGGCAATAAAGCCTGTCTGCTGATGCAGTATTTATAGTGATAGTGAGGATCAATTCTGGTAAAGAATGTGGGAATATTTTGTAAACTCTGTGATTTGACTGTAAGGCACCTGTCTAGCAGAGAACTGCACATATAGAGTACTTTAAAAGGATCTGTTATATAAATGAATGGAATATATTCTCAAATAGTAGTTTACAATTTAAGGTCATATTTAACAAAAAAAATTCTTTATGTAAAAAAGAGGTGGATTACACCAAGGAATTTTATATTGAGTGTAAGGTTCATTCTCTCTTGATTATCCAAAACTTATTCTTAACCTGGTGTCCACAGACACCTAAGGGGTGGGTGGCTAGATTTCAGGGAGTCCGTTCACTTAGATGGGGAAATAATTACCTTCCTATTTTCACTATCTGACTGAAATTTAGCATTTCCTTCAATTATGAATTTAAAAAAATTATATGTTGAAAATTCTTTTAGAAGTTCTAGTAGATGGATAGACTGATAACAGGATCCATCTCTCTCTCTCTCTCTCTCTCTCTCTCTCTCACACACACACACACACACACACACACACACACACACACATGCACTTCTTGAGCTAGAGGAATTTTGCCTCAGGTCAACAAAACTTTGGGGAGAATGGGGAAACTTAGAGTAATGTCTTGTGATATATTTTAATCAGGAGACATCTGGATTGTGTACACTTTCCACAGAGCTGGATCACAGGCCAGAGTTCTTTCTGCCAGGCTGGCATCATCAGTTGTGACATTAATGTGGATGTCATTGCTACCATCATACTAAAAAGTTTTGTCTCTTGAAAGGGGCATTCCAACTCTTTGGAATTGGTTCTGCCAGGGGCATGGGTTCTTTCCAGGAGTTGCCATCTGTCAAAGATACTCTTCCCAGAAAATGGATCTTGAAATATATGGCTGGTACTGTCAGAAAAGAATGTGGAGGCTGTCAAATACTTCATTGCATTCCTGGTGTGTGTTAGTGTTGGGCCAAAGATCTATGTCCCTCTGGATTTGGGCCTAATAAAAACTATCAAGTTTTAAGGGAAATTCTTTATTTCCAAGTAAAGGAAAAAAAACTTTCCATTTGCTAGGAATGGCGGGGAAAGGATAGAATTTATCCCCTCATTTCTTTTGCCCAAAGATGAGACCCTTTTGTAACTGCTCATATACCTTGTAGCTCCAATTCCAAATCCATAATTCTCCCTTTATAATTGATTTTCATATGGCTCCATTCACCATTCCTGTGATGCCCCAGACCACAACTCCCTTCCTTGACCCTTGTTGGTCAGTCAGTTTGATTCCTCATGACCTTATTTTGGATTTTCTTGGCAAAGATACTGGAGTGGTTTACCGTTAATTTCTCCAACCCATTCTACAGATGAGGAAATTAAGGCAAATAGGGTTAAGTGACTTTCCCAGGGTCACACAGGTAGTAAGTGTCTAAGGTTGAATTTGAACTGTGATCCTCCTGACTTCAGGCCCAGCACTCCATCTACTGTAACAACTAGTTGCCCTATCGTACACCAGCACACACATATATGTATACATATGTATGTGTGTATGTATATAGTGTATGTATGCTATATTATAGTGTATTGTATTGTATCGTATCTTATATCATATCATACCATATCATATCATATTATATTATAGTACAGTATAGTATACATTTTGCATTTGCATCTCCAGCACCATGGATAGTGCCTGGCAAAGTGTACATTCTTGACTGCTTTTATTTTCATTGCTTTTTTTTTTTTTCAATTATAGTCCCAGATAATTTTTTTAACTTCTGACTGCAAATAATTTCCTTGATGTATTTATGAGGGTGGGTTAAATCTAACAATCTGGCATTTTACAGGTTACTAAAGTTGTTGCTCTCCACAAACTCCATGTCTTAAAGTCCTCTGGAGGGTCAAGTGCACAATGTTGGTAAAAGTATGTGTATGTGTGTGTGTGAGGGGGGAGGTATGGGGGGGTAAGTTTGTGCTTAATGCAAATATATGGAGAGGAACAAGAGCTAAGGGAAAGGAGTTGATGCTGGAGAGAAGGGACTAAGTATGTGTGTTAATGGATTTAAGGAGGGAGATGTGTGAAAGAGGTGTCTGTGGAGGTGGGGTGGATACTGGAGGTAGTGACTAGCACTTTAAGGAAACTGTGATTAATGGACCTGGCTTCTAATTACATCTCAAGAACTAATTAATTGTCTGACCTTAGGTAAATAATTTCTCTTCTCTAGGTCTCAATAAAATGTGGTTTTGTTTTTTATGTTCTGAATGTCAAAATCAGTCATTTGAACATAGTGGGTGCTTAATATTTGTTAGATTGGATTCTTTCACCTATATAAAGAGGAAGTTGTACTAAATAATCTCTAGTTCTCTCTAGGTCAAAGAGTCTATGAGTCTCTATTTATTTAGTTGACTTAGTCTTCTATCACTTTGTTGACTCCTATCTTCTTGAATTATTTCATATTTTTGTTTATCTTTATATGTTGATGATGACAATTTCTGTTTCAGACAAAGCCTGATGATTCTGTCTCTTTAATATCTCATTAATCAGTTCCTCATCATCTTAATACAGTACTTCATTAATGCCATCTTAGACTATCAGAATAACCTTCTAAAAGGGCTCTCTCCCTTCCCACCCCAATCCAATCCATTCTCCATACCAGTACCAATTTCATTATGCAGAAACCTGAACATGTAACTCTTCTGCTCAAAAGCTTCCAATGGTCCCTATCATGAAAATTTGAAACTTCTTAGTCAGGGATTGAAGTCCCAAAACAGCTTCGATATATCTTTTCACTGTTATCTCAAATGTATGCTATGAGATACTCTATTTGAAATAGAATACTCAATCTTCTCTGCATTTCCCTACACTTTCCCACTTCCATGCCTTTGGTCACCATAACAATTTATTTGGATTCAAGGAAGTGAGAAACAACTCATGTTCTAATTCGTCTTACATATCTCTTGATTGTACATAGTTATCTTCATAGTCTTCCCTATTAGACTGTAAGCTCTTTGAGACCAGAGACCTTGTTTTGAATTTTTTATATCCACAGTGCTGGTGCCTGGTAAACAGTAGACACTTAATAAATTCTTATTATCTTGACACAGACAACTTACCTGGTT
>NW_027187460.1:27017306-27026151 GCF_028583685.1 Petaurus breviceps papuanus | reverse complement strand
ATTTATTAAGTGTTTATTATGTATAAGACATTGTGGTTAGTATAATATATTGATGTTAAAGAAAAGATGACGTTAACTCAAGAAAACCTGGTTTCAGTTCCTGTTTCTGACATATGCTTAGTTAGTGTCTCTGGGCTAATCATGCAGGGGTGGGGAACCTGTAGTGTCAAGACTACATGTGAACTTTCAGGTCCTTGGGTGTGGCCTTTTGACTGAGTCCAAGTTTTACAGAACAAATCTTTTTATTAAGGGGGTTTCTTCTGTGAAGTTTGAATTCAGTCAAAAGGCCATACTTGAGGACTTAGAGGGCCACATGTGGCCTGGAGGCTTCAGGATCTGCCCTCCCCCACTAGTGACTTTAACTCTTGATGCCCCAGGAAGATTTTTGAGCCTGAAAGTTCAAAAATATTAGGAGGTTTATATTGGTAGAGAAACACAGCCATAAGAATATGAGTCAGGCTATAATACAGTTCCCAGGTCCCATTTTTTTCATGATTCAGGACATGTCACAAACATGTGAAATCTGTCCAGGAAATGACCAGCTCTTCCATGTGTGAAGACTGTACTGAGTAACTCTTGATTATTGGTACCTACATTGGGTCTATACTAGGGAGGACAATGTACCAATGCAATGCACCAATCCCAGGCAAGCAGGAAACTCTCACCTTTAAATAATGTTTTCTAGTTAATGATACAAAGAAGGGATGCTAAAATAACAATGATAATATCATTGATTAAGCACCTACTTACTATGTGCTAGGCACTGTGTTCAGCACCTTATTTGATCCTTACAACAACCCTGAGAAGTTGGTACTATCATCATCCTCATTTCACATTGAGGAAATTGAGGCAAATAGAGGTAAAGTGATTTTCCCTGAGTCACATAGCTAGTAAGTACCTGAGTTTGGATTTGACCTTGTCTTCCTTACTCCAGTACCAACACTCTATCCATTGTGCCCAAGATTACACAGCTAGAAAATGTCTGAGGCTGG
This sequence comes from Petaurus breviceps papuanus, assembly GCF_028583685.1. NCBI lineage: Eukaryota > Metazoa > Chordata > Mammalia > Diprotodontia > Petauridae > Petaurus > Petaurus breviceps. Next base: position 27,025,159 of record NW_027187460.1, on the reverse strand, counting down.
ATTTAATACCTTGTCTTCCTGACTCCAGGTCTAGAACATAAGCTACCACTGTGCCACCTAGCCAAGTGATTATATCTGAATTCATTAGTCATTCCAGTTGACATATTTGTTTGAGTGATTGGAAGAATATTGGTGTCCTTCAGAGAAATGAGAAAGTTTGGATGAAGGATGGGTTTGGAGGAAAAAGATAATTTTGTTTTAGAAAACTTGAGTTTGAGATATCTGTGATTACCTAACACAAAAAGTTCAGTGTGTGTGCTAGAGTGAATATAGATGGCTGGTGGAAGTATAGAGAGAAGAGAAGAGAGTTCTGGGATACATCCAGGGGAGTGCTGGAGCCAGCTTATACCAGCTAAAAAGAACCAATTGTTGCAATGTCAATGTAAGTATTTGTAACTTGGAAATCTTCAAAGGCTAAGAATCAGGACTTGATTTATTGTTTTATTAATTGCCTAGACTTAAGAAAGTGAAGGAGACAATGTTAAGGGTGCAGATTTAACTTATAGTATGTTTTGCATCCATTTTAAGAGAGTTGGTAGTTAATCATTTACTAACACACCCTAGACACATTTGTACTGATGGGGCATGATATGGATGATGATCTAGATAAAAGCATTTTAAGGGTGGGAAGAACATTTTATCTAACCTTTAAATCAACCCTCACACTTGAGTAACCCACACACTTAGTAAAGAGATAACATGAAATAGTAAAAGGAGCACTGGCTCTGGAGTCAAGGGACCTGGGTTCAAATTCTGCTTCTAATGTGTAATCTATTTACATGAACTTGGGCAGATCAGTTTTCCTCCATGGGTCTCAGTTTCTCCATTTGAATAAAAAGAGGGGGGTTGTACAAATTGACTTATGAGGTCCTATCTAGTGGTATATCTTAGATCCTTTGACAATGATACATGTGCTAAATCAAGGGACAGTTGCCATGTGCAAAACTCAACACTAACATGCAATTGGGGCCATCAAGCACAATTTAGGGACCTTTTGCAGATGATAAGAATTAATGTGTTTCTAAATTGCCTCCATATAACACAGGCAGTGGTCAGTCTAGGGTTTATATATGTATACGTTCTACATTAGTGTGGATCACCTAATTAAATCATAGCTCAACCCCCAGATTGCTTACACTTCTTCCTTTTTTACATCATTAACAGAAAGATTTAATCATAGACTTTAGCATTATTCCTGACTCCTAATTTCCTGTACCCCCAAAACCCAATCAGTTGGCAAATTTTGCTTCTTCCCCATCTTTTTTATCTAATTCCTTCTCTGTACTCATGCAATACAAGCCCTCATCAGTTCTTTCCTAGATTATTATAATAGTCCCTTAATTGATTTCCTTGCATCAAGTCTGTCCCTGCTGCAATGAATTTTTCACATAGCTGTCAATGTTATTTCTCCTAAGTATAGGTTTGACTATGTTACTTCCCTACTCAATAAACTCCAGTTGCATCCTATTGTTTCTAGGATCAAATATAAATGCCTCTGTTGAGTTCTTGAAGTTCTAACCAACTTGGTCCCAACCTAGCTTTCTAGGCTGACTGAAAATTATTACCCTTATTCAATGCAGCAAGCCTGTAAAACTGACCTTTTTTCTATTTCCCATAAAGCTCGTCATTTCCCATCTCCATGCCTTGGCACAGGTTATCATGCCTGGAAAGCATTGTCTCCTTACTTCTACAATACAGAATCTCTGTTTTCCTTCAAGACATAACTCAAGCACCATCTTCTAAATGAAACCTTAGTGAAGTTGACCCCCTCAGTGCTCATGCCTCCCCCTTATTTCACTTGTATATAATAACTTGTTATTTATTATGTATTTACTCTCCATATGCTTACTTATGCATTTCTCTCTTGCTAAAATATAGGCTCCTTGATAATGAACACTGTTTCATTCTTTTTTTAAATTTTTTCCCCTGACACTTAGCATTCTGGACATTAATAGGCACTTAATAAATGCTTGTTGATTGATACATGGATCATAATACTGACTCATAATGAGCATGGAGTCTGCCCAATCTTTTTCCCAGAAAACAGGTGGTCTAATCATGCATCTCTTATCCTTTACTTGTGTTCTTATTATCTTGCCCTGGTAGATACCAGCTTCCTGTAGTAGTGTACCAGTTGGAGTAGTGGCTAAAGCAATAGACCTGGAGTAAGGAAGTCCTGAGTTCAAATCTTGCCTCAGATACTTACTAGCTGTGTGACCCTGAGCAAGTCATTAACTTCTGCTTGCCTCCATTTCCTCAATTGAACATGGGGGTAATAATAGCATCTACCTTTAAGTATTATTATTAAGGACTAAGAGAGAGAATATTTGTTAAGTGCTTATCATACTGCCTGGCACACAAGCAGGTACTTAACACATGTACATCTCCTTCCTTCCTTCCCCTCCTCATATTCAGCTCAGTCTGTCCATACGGCTCTCTGCAAGTCTATAAGAAAGTTCCAAACAATGTACTTACACCCATACACTGGAAGCTGGAAAATCACAAATCTAACACCTTGGACAGGGAAACTGCTATGACCAAGATGCTCTCAGTTCCCATTTCTCCTTAGGGCATTTATAATCATTGTTTATGTCAGTGTTTGGTCTTTTGGGGGCATGATGGTTCAGGATCTCAGAAGCTTCTGCTTTTTACTTTGGAAGTATTGATGTCTTTCTCCTTGAAAAGCTGCTGGGCTGGGCATATCTCCAACACAAGCCCTGCTGGCTATGGGGAGAGATTATATGCCATTGCTCTTAAATTTTAAGCTCTGGGGAGGGGATGTTTATGGAGACAATGGGACTCTGGTTTTATCACATGAGATGGATATGAACAGCACTTAGAAACAAACTCAGTTAATACTCATTTACCCCAAATTCAACCACGAGTGCAGTGTGGTGATAATTGATATCAATAAAGTGAACTGATGAGTTGACAACATCCTGAAGGAATCATACAGTCAGACTCTGGAATTTGTCTCATATGACCCCATGCTATTGGGAGTGTTTCATGTATTGGGAGCTTTCGCATAAATACCACAAAGGAGAGTACAGAGTGGGAGATCAAGGTAGTACAATGGTTGGAGTCTTGGGCCTGAAGTCAGAAAGATATGAACCTTTAGGCTTATAACAACAGTTTACTCAAAGTTTTTCACTCCTCTATTCCAGCACTCCAAATCCAATTAAATTTAGTAGATATTTATTTATAGAAATACTATTGAAAAGAGGCAAGATGGTAGTTGGTATTAACCCTATATCCCATGTTCCTACCATGATCGTTCTCTAATTACTCTCACAGAGGGGCTGAGGGTGAAGATTAATGCAGAAATTGGAACTTCTATTATTTATTTCAAGAAATTTAATTGCTCACATGAGTTCAGAAAGGGTAAGGGAGGATATTGATAGAGTAATGCCAAACTGAAAAAGGTCTGTCAAGATTATTTTTAAGACTTCTATCATTCCCTGTCCTTCAAATCCTCTCTTAAACATACTTGCCTCCACCCCTCACAACTGTTTCCTCATAATTCTGGCTTTTAACTGATGTTCCTATTCCTAAATACAGAGTCCTTACCATCATTTATTCAGGGAAATTGCCAGAAAGGTTGATGGAATAAATCTACACACAACCTTGGCCTCCAAAAACATCTTTTCCATTGGGTCTTTTTGAACATTTAAGTGATCACTATTTGTGTCACAGCCAAATAATACTTAACAATCCATATATAATCAGAATAGCATAAAATACCCTCAATATTAAAATTTGACTTGGGCAACAGTTATGTACACTCCTTAAAGGCAAGAACCATTTCATTTTTGTCATTATAATCTGAGGGTCTATCAGAGAGCCCAGCAAATAGCATATGAATAATAAATGCTTTCTGATTTACTGATCAACACCAAATTTAATGTATAACATTTTATTTTTTAAAGATATATTTCTGTATGGGACAGCTTGGTCCAATGGGTAGAAGTTATATGGAGGCAGATCTCAACTCAAAATAAGGCAAAATTCCAGAACAATTGAAATTCTTTAACAATAAAATAGGTTTTCATTGATTGATGGATTTCTCATCACTAGAGGCAGATAAATAAAGTATGGGTTGTCACTTTTGGGTATGCAGTTGACAGGCTTAAAAATCAGATATGAAGGGTGGTTAGGTGGTGTAGTGAGTAAAGCTCTGGCCCTGGAGTCAGGAGGACCTGAGTTCAGTTTCGGCCTCATACACTTGACACCCACACAGAAAAACTAGCTGTGTAATCTTGGGCAAGTTACTTAACCCCAATTGCCCTCAAAAAGGCTAAAAAATGGATATGGATTTTGGACTATATACATTTTAAAGCCCAACTGTAACATGCAATGGCACATTTAGTGTTTCACCAAGAAAATTCTGCAAGTGCATTTATATGCATGTGTCTATGTATTTCTGTGCATCTGTCTGCATCTATATCCATTTATTCATATCTATACCTTTCCCTGAATATATATCCATGTTAAATGCACACATATATGTATGTACATGTGTGTGTATAAGAGAGAGAGAGAGATGCTCTCAATATTTCTGTAAACATTTTACCTCCTTTGACCTCAGTTTAGCAATTTGTAAACTAAAAGGGAGGCAGCATGATGATACAATAATCAGAGCACATGCTCTGGGGTCAGAGGGCCAAGGTTTACATTATTCCCCTGTTACTTATTAGTTGTGTGACTCTGGGCAAGTGACTTAAGTTTTCCTGGGTCTCATTTTGCTCATTTGTATAATGAGGACCTTGGACATGAAGGCCCATGAGGTCCCTTTTCACCTTAGATCAATGATCAACTCACTCCAGATAATTGGAATTCCATTATACCTCAAACTATTAATAGTGCTATACTTATAAGAGTACACAATTGCACATACAAAACATGAAAAAAAATTAAGCGGTAGAAAAATGCTGTAGACACCACTGTAGCCAAGTTACTAATGGGCACATTAATCGCCTGTGGAAAAATACGTTAAAAAGTGGGATCATTCAAAAGAGAAAAAAAGAAGTTTACATTGAGAATGTAAGTGGTAGACAAATATGGCTCCTTTGAGAAGCAGTTTATTTTGTTAAAAAGAGATAGTGCTATTATAAAATATAAAGGACATTGATGTCTATTTTATAGAAGTGGAGATTCTCCAAACTCACCCAAATTTAATTTCTGAATTTAATTCTCAATGGAAAATAAACTGGTATCTTAAATATCCAATGATTGGTTTACTTCTATGCAATGCAATTTAAACATTTAGGAAAAGAGTAGCAGAGCTTTGAGAGGTCAGTACTTTCAGATTTTGAGAGAAACAGGTGTGGCCTAAGGGGCAAGACTCAGTTTTATGACAATTTCAATGACTGGATTTTCCATGGTATATGCTATACTGAGAAATTTATGGTTTCATTTGTGTGAATATTTTCTCCATTGATGTACTTACCACAATATCTCAACCAGTAAGATTATTGTTCATTCTTTACCAGCTAGAAGCCCTGCTCTCAGGGGTACCAATGTATTGCTGGGTTTACCCATCTGTTGTCTCTCCTTATGTGATTGGCCCAACTACATTTCTCCCATTTACATCCTAGTTGATGTCTTTTATTGTTGGAATTTCACATCAGGTCTTTTAACTCCATATCCAAGGATTTTCCACATCACCATCTGTCTAATGGTTAAGCTTTTCAACTCAATTATAATATGGAGGTGATGGGTTATGAGTCAAAACTGATCTGATTTCAAATCCCATCTCTGAAACAGTACTGTTGTAACCCAGGCCAAGTCACTTAACTCCCTACAATCTCAGCTCCTCATTTTTAAAATGGTGTTAACAATAACATTTACCTCATAGGCTTAATAAGATGAAATAAGATAAAGTACTTGTGTGATCTAAATGTGAGATACTTTTATTATTAATGTATTTGAGTGCTATTGGGGAAATCAGGGACCATGGAATATAAAGGTATACACACATTATATCTATCTCTCTATCTATACACACACACACACACACAGACACACACACACACACACACACACACACACACATATATATATACATATATTTATATATATATATTTCATTTTCTATTGCTGCACACAACATGGTACTTAGTGTAAATTATGAACTTAGAAAATATTGGTCAAGTGAGTTGATGGATGCAGGTACTTAATATCCTGATGCCAGAACAAATGGAAATCCAACCACCTTAAGGTTAGAGCCCTGTGGTGTTCACCTGGAGTTCACCTAGTGACACCTGGAGTCATAAATATAGAACTGGTAGGTACCTCAAAGGCCATCTAGTCCAATCCTCATTATTTCATATGGTGAAAATTGATGCCCAGGGTAATTAAGTGTGTCTTCTGAAGTCATGCAGGTAGGAAGTATCTGAAGTTGAATTGAACTTAAATTCTTTTATTTCAGAGTCAAGGGTTTTTACATTACCTCTGACATTGCTTGTGGCCTAAGGGAAAAATAAATACATTTTTTCAAAGGAAATTCCATGAGACCATCTATTCTCCATTTATGGGTCCTATACAGAAACTAATTCAGTGAGTCTTTATAATAGTGATCATACTCAGCTGGCACATTGTTCTGTTCTTAGTCCCAGAATATTCATTCCTAATTATTCCATTATCCTGTAGATGATTTCTTTTAGTATTTATTCAATTACCAGGGTAACAATTGAAATGGGACTTGGAAAATTTTAATTTAATTGTCTTTTTTTTCCTCTTACCCATTCTTAAGATAGGTATATCTTTTGCTTTGTTTTCTTTCTGGCTTCCTTTAGTCTAGACTATGGTGAAGTATATTGCTAGTCACTTGTGTCTCTTCTGTGCACTGTGGTGGCTTGTATAGGACCTCCCTTCCACCCAAACACAAAAATCTTAAAGATAGTGCTGACCTACAACACTTTGACATTATTATGGAATTCCCCTGAAATTCTCCTTCCACTCAGATTCTCTCCCATCTGTGCTTTTTAAAATCCTTAAGGAACTTTTATGACCCACCTCAAATACTGCTTTTCCAATTAAGACTTATGTATTCATTGAAAAGCTAGAGCATTTCACTTCCCTCTGGGAACTTAACTTGTACCTCTTATATAGTATAAATAATGATCTGACTTGTACCAATGTTCTTTGTCTATTTATTTTACCTTATTGCTAGATTGTTAGCTTCTTCAAGGCAAGGATCTTATCTTGTTCATAATTACATTCTCCCAAGTACAGAACACAGGGCCTTGAAGACAGTAAGGACTCAATGTCTGCTAAATTGATTTCTTTCAAAGACTAAGAGGTGTGTATCTTCTCAATCTATAAGATATATGAAGGTAAAATTACCTAGTCCAGTATTTGGAATATTATAGATCCTTAATACAAGTTTGTTGATTGAAGGTCTATTATACACAGATTATTTATGATCTCCATTTAGCTGATGAGGAACCTGACACTCAGAGATGTTAAATGACTTGCCCATGGCCATCCAACTGATAAATCTCTCAGGTAGGATAGAAATCCAGACCTCTCTTGACTAGGCCAGTACTCTTCTACTACGTTACAATGTTTCTTTCATTTTCCAACATCTTCTATTTCTGAAACCATCCATGCCTTTTATCTTGTTCTCCTTTTCTCCAAACAGCTATACCTTCATACTACTCATGCAGCTGGCCACCCCTCTGCTGCCATTCAGTTGTTCTGCATCTGCCTGTCCTACTCATTCTGATATTTCATGTTAGAGATCTTATCCTCATTACTGAAAAACTTTTCTATGTTCCCTCTTTAATAAATAGATGATAGACAGAGAAATGGAGTTAGATGGTAGTGATAAATAGTAGACAGAGAGACATAGG
>NW_027187460.1:26997123-27017206 GCF_028583685.1 Petaurus breviceps papuanus | reverse complement strand
GAGTGAGAGAGAGAGAGAGAGAGAGAGAGAGAGAGAGAGAGAGAGAGAGAGAGAGAGCTCATATTTCTTAAGTGCTTAGTACAAACCAGGCATTGTGCTAAGTAATTGGGGTAAAAACACAAGCAAGCAAGACAATCCATAACCTCAAGGACTTACACTCTAATAGTGGAAGAAAATAAATAAAGGGGTGTTGGAAAAGAGGAGGAGGACACCTGTAAGGGGGAAAGACAGGTGGTGAGAAGGAGGAGGAGGAAGAGAATTTTCTAAAAATTCAAATAGTTGAGTCACGAATGAAGGGGAGCATGAGTTAAACCCCTTCTAAAACACTAGCCCTGGAAGACAGTTACCAACCAAGATAAAACAAAAGGCTCAGGTTAAAGGTTTTTCCAGGGGGAAAAGCAGGGGTGATAGTGGTGGTGGTAATGATGAAGAAAATGAAAGAAGAGGAAGAGAAAGAGGAAAAGAAAGAGAAGATCCTGTTTCACTGTAAAGCAATTTGAAGAAACAGCCTTGATTGTGAATAATACCTAGAAAAACCTGAGTGTATTAGTCTTCAAGGCATATTTTAGTTTGAGTTGAGGACTATTACTGGGGCAAGGTTTGGTCCTAAGGAAAGAGCTACTCACTATTTATAGAGTACCAGGCATCAAGTCTTAAGAAACCTTATAAGTAAAACCCTCTAGGACTGCATGCCTAAAGTAAGGGAGAAGGGAAAGCTTTTAATTCCCTCTCAAATTAGATCATGCAGAGAACCACTTATGACATTTTGTCAATGTGTATCCATGGACAAGTCACTTATATTATCTGAACTTCAGTTTCTACAACTATAAAAATGGAGTGATACTTCTTTTCATGACAACCTTATAGGTTTGGAAGGTAGCATTTATATGGAAACTACACCTTATGTCACATACCCTAAAACACTATGAAAAGGCCAATTGTTGTGGCTGTTATTAGATCACCTACACCCTAGCCTAGACTTGTTTATATTCATATAGATCTTTACACTCTCACATTTCCAGATTAATTCAAAGTAATTTTAAAAATGAATTTTAAATATGTGCAATGTATGTGTCTATGCACATATACATACATATGTATGTATATATATCTAATTATTCCAATTTGTTTTCTTTATCAAAGACAGATATTTAAAATGTGTTCAGAATATCAACAATTTTAGAGTCATCATAAATTTTGTTTGAGTGTCTCATCAACCTTAAACATTCCCTTTCTCTTATTGGATTTAGAAATACATTTTTAAAAATACCTACAATTCTTTTAGGCCAGGTTTAGCCCATTGTTGACATTCTGAGCTTTGCACTTATCAAGCTTAAATCCTCCAGTGTTGAGCTTCTACCTTCAATTTAGGGATACCTTCCTAGAATCCAGATTCCCAGAGTAATAGGGCACCCTATTATAGTGTATTGATTAAGATTGTAGTCTCTGTGATACTAAAAGTCCAGATCAAACACAGTAGGGGAGATTAGTAAGTTCTCCACTTTATTTTTTTTTAATTTTATTTTGTACCTTGCATTTGTTTCTTTACCAATGAGTATAAGGAGACTGTTGCAAATTAATAAACAGTGGTTTAAGGGCAGAGCCAAGATGGCAGAATGGAAGCAGGAACTTTTCTAAGCTCCTCCATGAATTCTGTCATCAACCTTTAAAAAGTGAATCTGAACAGATTTTAGAGTGACAGAATCCATTGGGAGATGGAGTGTGTCAGATTCCCAGCCCAGGAAAGTGCCCATGTAGCTCTGGGCAGGGGTAGCATGAAGCATGCGGGGGCTGCACCAGTGTGGGTCTGAGAGCAGACTACAGCAGAGGGAGAAGGAGACCCAGCCAGTGGACTCACCCATCCCAAGGGCTATTCACAGATGTCTTACCTCAGGACAGAGGATTGATTGGAGCTGGGTAAGAGAAAGCAGAGCGCCCACAGCAGCAACTGCAGCTTCTCCTGGGGCTATCAGCCCACAGTCCGGATGTTTACAAATTACCTACCTAAACCTCTAGGAGTCAAGAAGGTTTAGTAACGCTAGCTGCTCTGATTCCCCTTCCCTGACCCAGAAAACCCAGAGATAAATGTCCCACCCAGTATAAAATCATGAAATAGTAGAAACAACCTCAGGCTTGGGAGACCTAGAAGAAGGGTTTAACTGAAGCAGTAGAGAATCTGAAGTGAAGGGCAGGAGGGGTCCCAACAAGCCCCACCTCAACTGACCAGCAGGAGATCCCAAAGGCCAGGGGGGTGGAGCCAACAAGCCCTAACACCGGAAGCCCAGGTGTGCCTTGGCACCACCGGGGGAATCTGCAGACACCAATGCTGCCACTGCCAGCTCCTGAGCCTGCCTGAGCTGTAGCCCAGGGGCACAGAAGCAGAAACCTGAAGTGGCCAGACCATCCCTCAACCACACGTTACTCTGTGAGCCTCAGGGTAACTCAGGAGAAACACTGAGTATCCTGACCTTGGCCTCAGTCTAGACCCCCAAAGACTACAGAACACAAAGTCAACAACCAGGCCCTTAACTCACAGCCTGAGAAGCAAAGTCAGGAAATAGACAATAACAATGGGTAAGAAGGAAGCTGAGAAATCAAAAGCAAAAAAAAAAAATGATCCAATCTTATAGCAAGCAAGAACAGAGGAAAACATAGACTCTATACTTATACCTGAGACCACAGAAGGAAATATGAACTGATTTTGAGCCCAAAAAGCATTCTTAGAGGAGCTCAACAAATTTTTAAAAGCCAAATTAGAGAGGTAGAAGATAAATTTAAATCTACATTGACCAAATTAGAAAAAAAAATCTCACTGAAGAAAACAAATCCTTAAAAAGTAAAATTTGTTGGGGCAGCCAGGTAGCACAGTGAGTAAGAACACCAGCTCCAGTGTCGGGATGACCTGAGGATCGAATCCTAGGCTCAGACACTTAGCACCCACCCAGAAAAACCTGGCCATGTAACCTTGAGCAAGTTACTTAACCCCAATTGCTTAGGGGTGGCCAGGTGGTTCAGTGAGTAAGAGCACTGGCTCCAGTGTCAGGGTGACCTGAGGATCAAATCCGTGCTCAGATACTTAGCACCACACCCAGAAATAACTGGCTGTGTAACCTTGAGCAAGTTACTTAACCCTGATTGCTTTAAAAAAATAAAAAAAGTAAAATTTGTGAACTGGGATGGGAGGTTCAAAATCTAACTGGAGAAAATACCTCCCTAAAATGAAATCTGAACATATGGAAAAGGAGCTTCAAAAACTGAGGAAAATAATTCACTAAAAATTAGAATCAGTCAAATTGAAGCTAAGGACTCTATGATGCATCAAGACTCAGTCAAACAAAACATAAAGATTGAAAAAAATTAGAAGAAAGTGTAAAACATCTCACTGGAAAAACAACTGACCTGTAGAACAGATTCAGGAAAGATAACCTAAGAATTATTGGTCTACTGGAAAGCCATGATGAAAAAATAGCAGCCTGGACAACATCCTCCAAGACATTGTCAAGGAAATCTACCCTGAGGTCCTAGAATCAGAGGGTAAAATATTTATTGAAAGAATTCACCAGACTCCTCCTGAAAGAGATGCCAAATTGTAAACTCCAAGACATATAGTAGCCAAATTCCAGAATTATAAGGTCAAGGAGAAAATACTGCAAGCAGCCAAAGAGAAACAATTCAAATATCGTGGAACTATAGTTAGGATTACACAGGACCTAGCAACTTCTACATTAAAGGATCAGAGGGATTAGAATTTGATATTCCATAAGGAAAAAGAGCTAGGACTGCAACCAAGGATCAACTATCCAGCAAAACTAAGCATAATCTTTCAGGCAAGAAGATGATTATTTAAGGAAAGAAGGGACACCCAGACTTTCCTGATGAAAAAGCCAGAGCTCAATGAAAAATTTGATCTCCAAATACAAGACTCAAGAGAGACACAAATAGGAAAACACACACACACACATACAAACAAACACACACAAAATAAAACATCCATTATAAAATATTTGAGAATCTACCTGCCAAACAAACCCAGGACCTATATGAACACAACTATAAAGCACTTTTCACACAAATAAAATCAGATCTAACTAATTGGAAAAATATCAGTTGCTCATGGCTGGATCTAGCCAACATAATAAAAAATGACAATTTTACCTAAATTAAATTACATATTTAGTGTCATAACACTCAATCTACCAAAAAATTACTTTATAGAGCTAGAAAAACATAGTAACAAAATTTATTTGGATGAACAAAAGATCTGGAATATCAAAGGAATTAATGAAAAGAAATGCTAGGGAAGGTGCTCTAGCCATACCAAATTTTGATCTTTATTATAAAGCAGCAGTCATCAAAACTACTTGGTATTTTCTGAGGAATAGAGTAGTGGATCAATGGAATAGATTGGGTACATAAGACTCAGCAGTCAATGACTATAGTACTTTACCATTTAATAAACCCAAAGACCCCTGTTTTTTTGGATAAGAACTCACTATTTGACAAAACCTGCTGGGAAAAATGGAATGTAGTATGGCAGAAACTGGGCATAGACCTATATCTAACACCATATACCAAAATCAAGTCTAACTTCATGTACAATCTACGTATAAAGGCTGATACTGTAAGCAATCTGGGAAAGCAAGGAATAGTATACTTGTCAGATTTATGAAGAAGGGGAGATTTTATGACCAAACAAGAGTTAGAGAGCATTATGAAATGCAAAAATGGATAATTTTGATTACATTAAATTGAAAAGTTTCTGTACAAATAAAGTCAATGTAACCAAGATTAAGAGGGAAAGAATTTTTACAACTAGTGTCTCTGATAAAGGCCTAATTTCTAAAATATACAGAGAATTGAGTCAAATCTATAAGAATGCAAGTCATTCCCCAATGATTCATGGTCAAAGGATAAGAACAGACAGTTTTCAGAGGAATAAATTAAAGATATCTATAAGCATATGAAAAAAATTCTCTAAACCACTATTTATTAGAGAAATATAAATCAAAACAACTCTGTGTTACACATCTCACTGGTCAGATTCACCAAGATGACAAAACAGGAAAATGATAAATGCTGGAGAGGATGTGGAAAAGTTGGAACACCAATGCATTGTTGGTGGAGTTGTGATCTGGTTCAACCATTCTGGAGAACAATCTGAAACTATGCCCAAAGGGCTATAAATAAGTGCATACCCTTTGACTGTGCAATACTACTTCTAGTGTTGTATCACAAAGAGATCATAGAAGTGGGAGGAAGACCTGTATGTACAAAAATATTTATAGTAGCTCTTTTTGTGGTGGCAAAGAATCAGAAATTAAGGGGATGCCCATCAATTGGGGAATGACTAAACAAATTGAGGTATATGAATGTAATGGAATACTATTGTGCTATAAGAAATGAGGAGAAGATGGGCTTCATATTTTCCTGGAGAGACTTATACAAACTGATGTGGCGTGAGAAGAGCAGAACCAGGAGAAATTTGTACAAAATTACAGATACAACATATGTGTGATGACCAGCTTTGAAAGACTGGGCTATTCTCAGCAATGCAAGGTTACAAGACAACTCCAAAAGACTCTTGATGGAAAGAGATGTCTACATTCAGAGAAAGAACTACAGAGTTTGAATGCAGATTGAAGCAAACTACCTGCTCTCTTTCTTTTTCTTGTTTGGTTTTGTTTCCTCTATCCCATTGTTCATTTCATTGGTTATAATCCTTCTTTACAACCTGATTAATATCTAATGTGAAAGTATTTGCAGACCCTATACTTGATTGCATGCTGCAATGGGGGGGGAGGGGAAGGAGGAGGAGAAAATTAGAAACTCAAGGGATTGTGGAATTGAATCTTGTAAACTAAGAGTAAACAAACAAATTAATGAAGACAAAAAAAGCAAACAGTGGTATAAGAAATGCAGTGTTAACAACATGAGAGGAAGCATGATATAATGGATATATAACTGGTCTTGGAGTCAAGAAGAAGATGGGTTCAAGTCCCTCTTCTGACATAGTGGGTGTTTGACACAGGGCAAGTCACTTAAACTTTCAGCATACCCAGATACCTCTAAGTTGCTGGGAAGGTACCAATATGCTTTGGCAAAGGAAATCATTCACCTGGAGCTCCCTTACATCATTGAAATCTCAGGTCTGGATAAAAAATGCCATATACATTTGGAAACAGTGATATAGCAATAGTGTGAGATAAAATATGAGCTATCTAAGTATTGCACTTGTATCCATGAACTCCTAAATATCCAGAAGGAAGCCTGAAGTTTGGAGTGCCTTTTTTGGAGTATTTATGGAAGTTCATGTTCAAGAATGACTTGGGAAGAAATGAAAAGCTTGCAGTCTTAATAAGTAGAAAGAGTACCTTCATAGCTGAAATCATATATTCAATGGAACATATTTTAATTAAATAACACTCATTTAATCTCTCTTACCACCACCATTAAACAATTTTTTAAAAAGAAAATAAGACAAAGAAAGAAAAAGAGATAAATACCAGAACAAATACATATGATCAAGTTAATCAAATTTACTCACTGGCTACATTGAAAATTGTCTGTTTCATTCTGTATTTTGAGTTCATCACATCTCTAGCAGGAGGGGTTTAGTGGGCATTGTCACTGGTGCTCTGGAATCATGGTGTATCATTTCACTAATCAGAATTCTCAAGTTATTAAAAGTAGTTTTTCTTTACAATGTTGTTATCTCAGTATAATATATATACATATATATGCATATGTATACATACACACACATATATATATATATTCATTTTAAAAAATAAGTAACAATGGTCTTTCATTTGGAATGATGAGCTCCTATTACTAGGAGTATTTCATCAGAGGTGAGATCACACACTATTAAGGATGTTAAAATATATGTTTCTATGTTTGGTAACATTTGACTCGGTGATATTTAAGGTCCTTTTCCTAATCTTAGCTCTTATTCTGTAATTCTATGCATTTTTTAATGTGGAAAAGGACTGTATGATCATAATATCATAGATTTAAAGCTGGAAATGTCTTTAGAAATTATCTCGTCTAAGCTACTCACTTTGAAGATGAGGAAACTGAGGCCTAGTAGGGTTATGTGACTTACCAGAAGTCACATACCTAGCAAGAAATAGAAACAAGATTTAAACCCAAGTTGTAGGATTGTAAATGTAGCCCTTGGTCTACTGTGTCACATCAGAAGAAGCTTATCTCAAGTTTGTTTATCTTCCATTCAAATGTTTTGTACCATTTAGACCCCACATTAGAATATACTGGAGAAAAGCTGATGAAACATACTTCCTTCCTTAGATAGATATGTGGTGGACAATGAATGTAGAGAAATCATATACACTGTCAAATGAGGTCCTCTGCTGGTTGTTTTTGATTTACCATTTTTTTTTACTTCAAGGAAAGGTTTAGTGTGTGTCTTTGCCCTGGTGAGTGAAATTTTGCATCAGCATGCATGTACACAATTGGGATTGGTGGAAAGAATTATATATCAGAAAAATAACTGATATAAAAAGCAAAACGCATAAATAAAATTTATTTAAAAAAAAACAAGGAAAGATATGTAAACTACCAATCATGCCAATTACACTGTTGTGCAGATGGTTTCATTTTTTCAAACACAAGGTTCTGTCAATACAACAGAACAGATTATTCCACTTCAGAAGAATAAATATTTATTTGTTCATTCATGTATTCATTAGTTCATTCAGTATTCATTGACAATCCTAATTACTCTGCCCCGTGAAAACCACATTTGGAATACTGTGGTAAATTCTAGATACTACATTTTACGAAGGGTATTGAACAGTTAGAAAACATAAAGATAAGGACAAAAAGAATGGTGAAGGAACTCAAGTTCAGAGAAGACTTAATATCTGTATGACTTGAATAAATCACACTATAAAATGTTCTTTCTAGCTTTAAATCTCTGATTTATGTGTATAAATAGAGATCATTGATACACATCCACACATATGTGTGTAGTCATAGATATAGTCTTCTAGCTACCCACTTAGAGATCAACATTGAATCTATATTATCTTGGATATTGTTTTATATTTGTATCTTCAGTTCTTGGTATAGTGCTTGCCACACAGGAAGTCCTTTGAAATGTATGTGAATCAGGGTGGCTAGGTGGCACAGTGAATAGAGCACCGGTCCTGGAGTCAGGAGGACCTGAGTTCAAATCTGACCTTGGACACAACACAAAAACTAGCCATGTGACCTTGGGCAAGTCACTTAACCCCAATTGCCACTCCAAAAAAAAAGAAAAGAAATGTATGTGGTTGTATGGGATTGCATTGCACTGTATTGTGTTGAATTCAACTGAAAGAACCTAAAAAGGGAGCTAACATACAAATAGTGGTGAGCTATTAGAAATTTATTATCTATTTAGAAAATCTAGCTCAATGTTCTGCAATTGTTTTTGCATACTTGGAAATAAAAAAATTGTGTCCAGGAAAAAACTATTCCATTTCTTAATGATAGTCATGACCAAACAAAACAAGGAAAGATGGGCATTCAATCTGATGCAGATGTCTTCCTGTCTGACTGACATCTGTTTATGGCTCTACGGCTTAAGGACTGGAGTATTCTCCCACCTAACAAACATTCATTAAATCTGTTACTTAGTAGTCATAAAAGTGTAGCAGGAATCACTGTCACAACATGAAATTATTTAACCACTTAAATGTATCTTTCTCCATCCTAGGTTTAAAGCTGAAATTTTGGGTATCATGAATGTAGTTTTGTAGAATAAACCTTTTTACTTTACTATAATTAGGGCGCTGAACTTGAAACACTGAACTTATGTAACCTGAGATTGAATTTTGACATTGCCACTTAGTATCTCTGTGATCTTAGGCAAGTCACAACCTCCCTGGGCCTCAGTTTCTTAATAAATGAAATGGGGAAGTTGTACTAGATGACTTTTGAAGTCTCTCCTGGCTCTAGATCTGATACTGAGTTTATATGCCATCTTTTCAG
Organism: Petaurus breviceps papuanus; assembly: GCF_028583685.1. Taxonomy (NCBI): domain Eukaryota; kingdom Metazoa; phylum Chordata; class Mammalia; order Diprotodontia; family Petauridae; genus Petaurus; species Petaurus breviceps. The sequence continues at coordinate 27,008,212 of NW_027187460.1, read as the reverse complement.
TAATACTTTACAAATGTATTGCTCTTTATGCATATTGCTATTTATCTAATTCTTTTAAACCAGCAAGATGGGAGCATGATTGTTATGGTGATTCTAATGCCATGAAGAGGCATTAAAGTTATGGACAGCAATCTGTCTCTTTCCTGATATTGTTCTTAGCTCATTTTTATCAACAGAATGCTAGTTCTATCCAGCTTCTTCCATGTTGTTCTGTTGGCAATTACTGTTCCACCAATCTGAACCTAACCCAGCTAGCATTTAGGTTATCAGCTCCTAAATGTTGCCTCTACTCTGGTACATAGACTCCCTCCCCCATTCTCTGAACTTTCAAACTATCGTAATTCTCCCAGTACCAAGTCTACAGTCCCAGTGTTCTCTTTGGTTTGCATCTCCAATGCCCTTATGTATTATAATTATCTATTTATATGTCAACTCTCCCTGGTCAACTGTTATTTCTATGAGGGCAGGGACTCTGCCTTTTCTAAAATCTATCTGCACTCTGTACAGAGTTTGCATAGAATACATGCTTATTGAATTGAAGCTTGAACTCAGTTTAACTGAATAGAGTTGAAATTATCATGACTAGACATTAACTTCACAGAATCAACAAATCATAGATTTTTGAGCTGAAAGGAACCTTGAAGATCATCTAGTGTGCATTATTAGCATTTATATAAGTAAGAAAAGCAAGGCTTATAGAAGAGATTTGCTGATGGTCACAAATCTAATAGATGTCAGAAGTGACACTTAAACTCAGGTCTTCATGACTCCAAGTACAGTATTCTATCCACTGCTATGTTTTTCCCCTACTCTTCATTAGTAAGGCATATGTTTGGGGTTTTTCATCTTATAGATGGGATTTTATACCAAACACTCCCATTTTACCAATCTCCTTTATGACCAATGGCACACATCTGAGAGAAGAATATGAGAGCTTTAGAGTATATATCAGAACCAAGTGACCCTGGCAGACATCAAGCATATAACTTTTATTTCCTTGGTACTGTGATGAGTGAAAAATAAAATGACTGAGGAAACACAGGTTCGAGTTTCCAAGTTTATGAATTTATTAAGCAATGCATGTCAGTTGCCTAACAGATTGGGACCAGACCTCTTCAGCTTAGAGCTGGACCCTGAATGCAGCAGGAGACAGATTTTTATGCACTGAAATCAATTAATCAAAAAAGATTAATTAGTTAAAAGGAAACAATTAACCAGGATACAAAATTAGGTAACATGACTTCTAATTAGAGCAAAGATTAGGGACTGTCCAGGTTGAAAGGGGGAGAGTAAACAGGTATAATTCCATGAAATCAGAAAGGAGGTGTCCCACTCTTCCCAAATGACTCTACTCAATCAAAGAAATATGTAAATAACTGACTGATCAGTACAGAACTAGCTGTGAGATAAGACATATGGATTTCTTGAGAAGTACATTGTGAGAAAGCCTCTTCCATTAGTCTTTGCATATGTCTGGGTTTCTGGGCAGCATAACCTCTGTCCTTAGTTGAGGGTCCCTAAGCAGCAAGTGGAGGTGGTTTAATTTCTCAATCACAAAGGGCTAGGTTCAAACAACAAAACTAAGTTTTCTCATACTTCCTAGAAATGGATAAAGTTTCCTCATAAGACAGAAATTCCTCACTAGACCCATAATTGAATAGAAAGAGAACTGAGCTAGTTCCAGAATTGAGTCACAAGATGGAATCAATGTGGCTCACCCAATTCCTACTGTCACTTGCAGTTCTAATCCTCTCAATTCTGTCAGTACTAGAACCAAGAAAGAGAAAATTATCTAGTTAAGCAAACAATATGGAGGTCTTTTCATGTAGATAATGAAACTTCTGTCTAAACTTTTTAAAGGTAAGAAGCTAGATTAGGTAAGAACTAAAAAGTCATCAGTGCCAAAGAATGAATATTGGATGTTTCTAGGCATAGGAGATTATTGAGGAAGCACAAATAGGAGCTGACACAAAACAACTCTAGATAATTTCATGAAAACCTCCAGAGCTTAAAAATAATCAGTCTAAAATGGAGACCAAGTTATTGTTGTCCAATTTCTTATTTCAGTACATATTCTGGAATGCCGGAAGTATTGACACTTTCACATGGATTTTGTGTTTTGCTGAAAGAAAGGTATTTCCTAGGTGGTGTACACACACACACACACACACACACACACACACACACACACACACAAACATGAAAATGTTGGGAGTATTAAGAGAGGAGACAGTTCCAGAGTATGACATATAGTCAGACTCTCCCTTTTTCTTTGGAATGTAATAAGTAATCTTTTAATACTTCAGAATTGGGGAAGCTAGGTGGCCCAGTGAATAGAGCACTGGCCCTGAAGTCATGAGGACCTTAGTTTAAATCCAGCCTCAGACACAACACAAAAACTAGACGTGTCAAGTCACTTAATCCCAATTGCCCTCCAAAAAGCAAAATAAATAAATAAAATACTTCAGAATAGCCTACATACTTCCTTTCCTGTTATCACCCTTGCTTTTTTACTCCATGTCCAAAATCAATTGGAACAAAGGTTTCCTGGAGGGAGGATTCAAAGCATAATAAGCACTTCTGATCTTATTCTCCATCATTCCTTGACCTCAAATTATTGCTGTTACTGGATCATTAAGAGCTTCTTTTTCCAGGTTCTTGTAGGTTTTATATACAAATTATATTAACCAGTTTTTAAGGAAGTAATTAGTTATGCAGATCATTAGACAAGTTTTGGTATGAGCTATTCAGTAATTCTCACTATTGCCTTTTATATTTCATTTTTTCTCATCACTGGAGAGTAGCTGTCAAACTTATTCCCATCTAGGGAAGGACTATTGGGGAAACAGAACATAACATGGATAAATGTATATAAGTTCTTTAAAATGAAAGTGCTATAGATGTTCTGTTATTTATGTCTTTAATTCAACAAACATGCATTAAGCCCCTTTTTTGCATCCGAAAGGTAGGCATAGAGTAATGGATAGAAAGCTATCGAGTTCTGCTTCTGATACATACTGACTGTATGACTCTAGGCAAGTCATTTAACCTCTTAGTATTCTACATAATTCCCTAAGACTATAAACTAGTTAATACAGTGAATAGAGGTCTGAGTCTAGAATCAGGAAGACCTGAGTTCAAATCTAGCATCAGACACTAATAAACTATGTGACTCTGGGTAAGTTACTTTACCCCTCTCAGATTCAGTTTTCTTATCTATAGAATGCGAATAGTAGTAGCATGTAACTCCCAGGGTTGTGCAGACAAAATGTGATATTTGCAAAGTATTTCATAAACTTTAAAATGCAATGTAAATGCTACCTATAGTATTCAAAAATATCTGGGGCAGTTAGGTGGCACAGTGAATAGATTACTGGCCCTGGGGTCAAGTGGACCTTAGTTCAAATTTGGCCTCAAATACTTGACATTTACTAGTTGTGTGACCTTAAGCAAGTCACTTAACCCCAATTGCCTTGCCTTTCCCCTCCAAAAAAAATGTATGTCAACCTGTAGTGGTCGAGGTGGCTTCCTCACCCAGAAGTTCTCTGTAGTAATGCACTCAAGATTCCATTTCCTAAACTTTGTAGTGGAAGTTTGCTTATAGATGTTTTATTAATTTATAAGCTCTTTAAAATAGAGATGGTGTAATTGCAAGTGAAATAATACTTTGCTGCTTGTTTCAGCTATTCAAGTGCTTTTAAGCCTCACCTTTGATTGTGTCAAGGCTTTGTTGGAAACAGTATATATTGTGCTGCCCTTAATAGCCCTAAGGGAATTTGGAGACCTTCCCTGCCCTTAATAGCCTAACATCATTGCATGGAGCCCACTGTGGGAAAAGCTTACAAAAAGAGCAGAACAGGAAGGGAAGAACAAGAAGGAGCAGAGCAGATAAAAGCTTAAGCACCAGCTGGGACAAAGCAGAACTGAGAGAGAGAATATTTGTGATGTTGGCACTCTGTCTGTGTTGATTTTTCAGGCAGAAGTCCTGTCTGTTATTCTGTATTAATTTCTCAGACAGAAAGTGAATTGAGATGATAGTGTCAGTAATGTGTGGAAATATTTTTGTAGCCTTGTTGAGCTTTGCTTTCCTAGAAACAGAAACTGTGAAGAGCTTGGAGTGGAGTAGACCCCATGAGCTGCAATATATAACCAGAGCAGAGAGCTACCTGTGTGTGAATACAGACAAGAGCTGGAAGAGCTACCTTCTTGTGAATCCAGGCAACAGTCAAGTGAATCCAGGCAAGAGCTGGGAGATGGGAAGAGAAGCCATGGGAAGTCAGCCTTGACTTAAGATGAAAGAAGACTTTACTTGGGTATTCAGTGCTGACTGATGATATTGTAACTTACTGTGACCTAGGGGTGGATGGTGTATATGATTTCTGCTACCCCTTAAGGATTATTGGCTTAAGAATGATGACCCTTTAAGTATGATTGGCTTAAGGATGATTGTAGGCCAGCCTAGAGTCAAGATGAAAGAAGATTTGAGTTGGGCACTCTATATTGATTGAGGAGATTGTGACTTATTGAATGATATGTTTTGCTTAAGACTATGCAGTCACCTTAGTAATAAATCATTATGTTATATTGTTGTGAATGTTGTGCTTTAATTTCTTGAATATTTTACTTTAGTTTATTGCTGAAGAAATAAAGAATTCACTATACTATGCTATTAGATTCTTAAAGTTTTCACAACAGCAGTCCTCACAAGAGCTGCTCATGATTGGTTTTTACATATAGTGACATCAATTCATTTTTTAATCTCCCTCTACGTCTAGCACTGGACACTTTAGCACTTAAGAAAATGTTTACTTCTTGAAGCAAATAATAAAATGTATACTTATTAAAGTCTGATAGTCTATGAATTAAATTTAGTAAAACTGTCATATATTAGACACCTGCCGTGTGCAGTACAATATTCTAGGCACTGATAGAAGAGAAGGTTTAAAGAGGACACAATATCTGTTTTTATGGAGTTTACAACCTAAGATGAGGATCATAGATTATAAATTTTAGAGCTAGAAGAGAATTTAAAGGTTATCCAATCCAATTCTTTCATTTTATAGATGAATTATCTGAATCCTAAAGAGATTATGTGTTTCAAACAAGTTGAGTAGTTCATCCCTATGCGAATAGTGAAATTGGGATCTGCACTTAGGTCATCTGGGTCTAAATCCAACATTTTTTTTGTTTCTACTAAGACACAAATACAGATAGAGTACAAAATAACATTTGATTAAAAAGCTGAAAGCTTGAAAAGCCATTATGTTGTGCTAGCCACATATGCAAACAAAGGAAGAAATGTGATGGGGAGGGAGAGACATAATTACTCTGATCCTGGAGCTTGGCTTTGTTTCTATGCCTCTCTACTCTCAAATCATCATAGTTACTGCTCTCCTGAGCTTGATGGAAAAGTGGAAGGAGTTTTGGAATTGGTAGAATGAGGTGCAAACCTCCAGAACCTTGGCAGTTTATTAGAAGAGCAGTCACAAGATCTTACAGAGTCTGATTTGGTATAGTCTAGGCATCAGAGACAAGCAGGAAGGTGTAGAGAAAGTCCCTCAAAAGATAAACTTGAGTCTGAGAGCATTATTTAGCTAGGCACAATTCTAATCTATCTTCTAGAGACCCTGGTGCTCAGGACAAAGAATCTCCTGTATGATATGAGAAATCATCTCTATCAAAGACTTTGAAAGGAAGATCCTGGATTCTCCTTGAAGAACAAAAAGCTAGAAAGGTTCCCTACTAGTACCTTCCTCACCCCAGTTGAATTATTTCATAGAGAAGTAGGATAAAACCAGTTAAAAGTGGAATCCTTAGGGCACTGAGAAAAGAGACCTCTACTTAAGAACTCCAGTTGAAACCAAATGCTAAAAGAAGGGAAAAAATCTACAACTATTTATCCAATGACAGTCACTAATGACCATAGGATTAGTGGGAATGCTACTGTCAGAGATGTGTTTAGCAAAGACCACACATCTCAATAGCCTATACATCCTGGTGAAGGTTAAAGGAGAACAGATCTGGCAAGAGCAGTGTGATCACATTCCCAGGAGACATCAGCCTCCCTGAAGCAGTAGAGAGATGAATTTGCCCCTCCATCTGTATGTGCCCCTCCATATATGTACTTGAGCTAGATATACTCCCTGTCTTTACAATTTTCTACAATTGTGTGCTATGTTCGATCATTCTTCCTATGATTAGTAGGTAGATTTATAAGGGTTCTCCAGATTTATGTTGAAAATATTTTTAATTTTCCTTTTATATTATTTCAGTAATGCCTTTGCTTTGAAGTAATTGTATTTCTATCTATTAAAGGTAAAAGGGCATCTAGGTGGTGCAGCTGATAGAGTGTTGGTCCTGGAGTCAGGAAGACTCCTATTCCTGAATTCAAATCTGTCCTCAGACATTTACCAGCTGTGTGGCCCTGGGTAAGTCACTTAACCTTGTTTGCCTTAGTTTCCCCTATAAAATAAACTGGAGATGAAAATGGCAAATCACTCCAATATCTTTGCTATGAAAACCCTAAATGGGGTTAAGGAGAGTCAGACATCACTGAGAAACAACTGAACATATTCAAGGTAAACATATTCTTGTGGGCTCAACAGCTATGTTTTAGAGTAGGTATGGACTTAGAGTTCATTTTGCGTATGATAGCCTCTTTTGGGGGGTTTGCCCTGCAAATGGGGAAGAGAAATGTGCTCTTAAATGATATACTGGGAAGATGTTGAAAATATAGAAGCAAAAGTGTGTTTAATGAGGTAAAATGGAGGAACCAAAGATTATTGTTAACTGGGAGGATAAGGGAAAACTTCATAGAGCAGCTGCCTTTTGAATTGAAAAGGGAGAGAGAACATTATAGCCTTAGAGAACATTAAGAACCCTCAGGAAAAAAAAAGAGTTGGTATGATTTAACTATAATACAGAATATGGATGAAGAGCGAAGTAATATGGTAGAAGACTTGCAAAGTAAGTTGGCATTAGATTGTGAAGGACCTCAAATGCCTGGCAAAAATAATTTGAACTTTAGATGGTATACAATAAGAAGCCATTGAATATTTTGACCAGGTGCACATTACCAGATCTATGAACAAAGAAGACTGGTCTTCAAGCTATATGAGAGACTACATAGAGGGAAAGGAGAGATGGGAAGACATATTTGGTGATTAATATAAGTAAGCCCTTACTATGTGTGAGATATTACAAATGATGTGGTGAGGGATACAAAGATACAAGGAAGCACAACACATAATTTCTTCCAATAAGAGTCTGAGTTAGCATTGAAAAGAAAAGGTGTGTGTGTTTGTATGTGTGTATATATACACACACAGGACTCAAAAGTAAGGAAAAGCAGTGGAAATACAATAGAAAGCACTGAGCTTGGCTGGGTACAAGGCCCGGGCCTGCCGCTAATTAGCCACTTCTTCTCTTTGAATCTCACTTACATTATCTCTAAAGTGAGGAGTTTGGCCGACAGGTAGATCCTTTTTAAACATATTGGAGACAAGAGGAGAATCAAAGAAGAAAGAGGAGAATTGAAGATGATACCAGATGAGAAAGAAAAAAGGCAGAAGGGCTGATCTTTTATTTCACTTTCATTTTCTCTGCCTTTCACTTCAGAATGCAAAGGATAAAATGAAAATGGTTAATGGGCAGTTTAATACCAAGGGAAGTGGGTGGGAGGGTGGTAAGAGAGAAACTAGCTGATCGCTATGAGTTCATGCCACTAGGCCCACACAAGCTGTACTTCCCAAGTAACTGGGTGGATGTGATTATTAAGCTGCCTTTGGTGATTTTTGAAAGAGTGTGGAGAAGATTACTGAAGAAAAAAATGATCAATTTTTTAGTTTTTATAAAAGGGGAAATGGTGGAATTTGAACAATTAAACTAAAAAGTTTTAAACATCTACTCAGTGCAGAGCACTGTTAGGTACTAGGGAAAATACATGTATTTAGATAATGTACTTGTTTCTGCCTCAGGAAGCTCTTCATTTGCTGGGGGTTAACCACTTACGACATATAAATTACTATATAAACTAACATGTGCATCCATAAAAAATGGCACAAATTTTATGTGATTTGAGGGGCAATATGCATGAGTTGGGGTGGAGGAAAAGTCATTACTGAAGAAGTGAACCTGTGAAATTTTCCTGGAGGAAGAAATATTTCACTTAGTTTAAAATAGATTGGTAGCTATTTAAGGGGATGTTGTCAAGGCACAGAGAACTGTAGGCATATAGGGAACAAACATGAATCAGCAAACAATGGGCCACTGATTTGCCCACAGTTTCTGATAAAATATATTATTAAAATGATGATCTGTGAATATAGCTCCTGCAAAAAGAATAGATCTCTTTGGGGATTTGTTTTACTTGAATATATGTGTGCCTGTGTGTGTTTCAAGGATTTTGCTTTTTTTCAGACGTGGGGTGTAATGGGAATGTAAATTTTAAAGATCTTCCCTGCCCCTAGGCTAAAGTGCACCTGGAGCCTGGGATGGGAGGCTTGTTTTTCAGAAGATACTTTTTGATTGGCCAGTGGGTCAAGAAAGTTGTTACATTCTCCGAGTCAGGAGAAGGCTATATAAGCCCTGATGTGTAGCTTTGTTTTGGGGCTCACTTTGAGAAGTGTTCTATGATTTGGTATGGATTCTGGGAAGCCATTGTCCAGAGCCCCCCCGGCTTTGAAAAACCCAGATGTTGAAACCCAGATGTTGATTGGGTATGGATGTAATGGTTGGACAGTTTGGAAATCTGTCTACTTGATATGTTTCTCTGACTTGATAAATCTGTCTGTGTATTTTGAAGTTTGGGGTGCTGACCTTTTTCCCCTGAACTAGGTAAACAATACATGTTTGACTGATTAAAGCAAGCTTGTTAACCCATTTTGAGTTGCTTTCCTTTAACAAAGCAGATCCAAGAACCCGTGTTGGCAGCAAACCCTGGGGATGCTTGGGGTGCTTGCTGCTACTGTGGAGGGAGGTGTTGGTGGCATAAGAAGACAATAAATGCTCAATAACTGAAAAATTAAAAGAATGTAAAATGATTTCTAAAAAGCAAAGCATAGATATTTTCAGCATATATCTCTCTTTTCTGACCATATCTGAGTATTTTGAGGGATAGTACGGAACTGAAACTAATGGGAATACCAGACAATTTCCATGCTGATCAGTGAGAGCTCTTTTAAAAGATATTTTGGACTGTTGGAAGGTAACATGCCAGTCATATTAGACATCATAAATGTCCATACAACTAGAAGACAGAGACCATTAGATGTTTGTCATGTTGACTAAGAAAAGGCTCCTTATTTCTTATGCATCTGGGAGTCAGAGTCTTCAGCCTTCTAGGATGCTCGAATGAGACCTGCATGATTCCAGAGCCAGACAAAAGAGAAGCTGAGATGTCATGTTGAGATGATAAATTTCCACCACTCTATGGGACTGGAGGGAAATGAATGATAGCTCTCCTCTGCCAACAGCTTCAGAAGTTCCCTTGAGGGGAATAAATGTGTGATCTCAGTCATTAAGTAAACATGAGTGATGCTGAACATGGAGATGCCTGACCCTTCTAACTGAGTCTTGAGTAGCCCCTTGGGTGTCTCAAGACTATGTTTTATTATCTTTCTATTGCATGTAGTAAATGTATTTAAAATCATAATGTGAATGTGTTTCCTTTTGGGTCACTGAGAGTCAGGTCAGAAATCTCAGTGGGAAACAAAACACAAACTATATCTAAGCTATATCTGGAATCTTTTTCTTGAGCAAATTCCAGGTGTGTGGGGGGGTAAAGATTGTGATAAGTTTATGACATATTACAGTGTATATATAAATAATTCTTTTACATAAAAAAACCTCAAGGGTGACACTACAGGAACCCAGATCAAGTTAGAAGGAGATATTGACTACAATTAAAACAGGGCATCCCAAAAGTCTTAGTTATCAAGAGTCTTAAAGTTTTTATAAGTCTTAGATTTTCTTTTGCTTTAATAGTTTAAAACTACACTAAGACTTATGGGACACTCTACACAATGTTTTAAATTACCTATAATTTGTCACTGATGAGTTGAAGAGTCATCAGAAGAGGGCAACTAATGGGTCTTGAGACTATGTTGTATGAGGATGAGTTAAGAAATTCTGGATATTTTACTTGGTGAAGAGGCCTAAGACAACATTTGGAGATGTATTGAAATTTTTCATAAAACTGTCATGTAAAAAGGGACTGAGGTGCTTTCTCTATTTGTCTCTAAAAGAAAGAACTAAGAGAAATGAATGGGCATTGGAAAGAGATTTGAGGAAAGAAAAGAAAACTAACAAATATTGTGGAATGAGTTACTTTCTGATGCAGTGCATTTTTCTTTTTGGAATTCTTCAAGAAAAGGCTATTTGGTCAATTGTGATTAATTTTCTGGAAGAAAATTTTGTTCAAGTATGAGATGGACCTCTGAGGTGCCTTCTAATAATGAGATTCTTTAGTCCCAGAAGTAGATATTCTCAAAGGTCTATTGAAGTTTGAATGATGTCTAAATATAAGTGTTAAATGGTTTGTATAGACAACAAATGATCTGGAACTTCAGTAGAGAAAGAAATCAGTCATAACGAGAATAATTAATGGCAATAATAACTAATATTATGTATCTCTTTACTGACAAAGCAAAGTACTTTACATACTTTATCTCCCAGGAACCTCACAATAAACCTATTATGTAGGTACCATATGCATTCTTACCCCTGTTTTAAAAGGGAGAAAACCAAATGTCAGAGAGGTAATGTAACTTTGCCCCTATAGAAAAAATTGTGAGGAGGCAAGTAAAACAGGATTTTGTGTAAATGTAATTATTAAGCTTCACCTTGAAGAAGAGAGGACAAAATTACCTTCTCCCTCTTCTTTATAAGATGAGGAATAATGCACATAGACATATATATATATATACCCACACACACACACAGACCCACACTACACACATATACACACATCCATCCATCCACATATTATACATATACATATTTGTGCATACACACCCTATATCTCTATCTCTATCTATCTATATAGAAAGTGAGAGAGAGAGAGAGAGAAAGAGAGAGAGACAGAGAGAGA
>NW_027187460.1:26941781-26992123 GCF_028583685.1 Petaurus breviceps papuanus | reverse complement strand
AGGGGCAGGAATAGGATTGAGGGAAAGAAACAGATAACAATCATAACTGTAAATGTGAATGGAATGAACTCTCCCATAAAATGGAGACGGATAGCAGAATGGATTAGAAATCATAATCCTACAATATGCTGTTTACAAGAAACACATCTGAAACAGAGGGATACACACAAGGTAAAGGTAAAAGGTTGGAATAAAATATATCATGCCTCAGCTAAAGTAAAAAAAGCAGGGGTAGCAATCCTTATCTCAGATAAAGCAAAAGCAAAAATTGACCTAATTAAAAGAGATAAGGAAGGAATCTATATCCTGTTAAAAGGCACCATTGAGAATGAAGCAATATCACTACTTAACATATATGCACCAAGTGGTGTAGCATCCAAATTCCTAGAGGAGAAGGTAAAGGAATTAGAGGAAGAAATAGATAGCAAAACTATACTAGTGGGAGACCTTAATCTCCCCCTTTCTGAACTTGATAAATCCAACCTCAAAATAAACAAGAAAGAAGTTAAGGAGGTGAACAGGATTTTAGAGAGGGTAGGTGTGATAGATCTTTGGAGAAAACTGAATGGGGATAAAAAGGAATTTACTTTCTTCTCAGCAGTTCATGGCACATACTCAAAAATTGACCATGTTCTAGGGCATAAAAACCTCACAATTCTATGCAGTAAGGCAGAAATATTAAATGTATCCTTCTCAGATCATGATGCAATAAAAATTATATGCAATAAAGGGCCATGGAAAGACAGACTAAAAACTAATTGGAAATTAAACAATTTAATCCTAAAGAATGAGTGGGTCAAACAAGAAATTATAGAAACAATCAGTAATTTCATTCAAGAGAATGATAATAATGAGACAACATATCAAAATCTGTGAGATGCATTAAAGGCAGTTCTTAGGGGAAGTTTTATATCCCTGAGTGCATACATGATTAGATTGGAGAAAAGGGAGCTCAACGAATTAGGCATGCAATTAAAAAACCTAGAAAAAGAACAAATTCAAAATCCCCAATTGAATACTAAATTAGAAATATTGAAGAAAAAAGGAGAGTAATAAAATTGAAATTAAGAAAACTATTGAATTAATAAATAAAACCAAGAGCTTGTTTTATGAAAAACAAACAAAACTGATTGACCCTTAGTCAATATGATAAAAAAAAAGAAGAAAACCAAATTATGAGTATCAAAAATGAAAAGGGTGAATCTACCTCCAATGAAGAAGAAATCAAAACAATAATTAGGAATTATTTTTCCCAATTGTATGCACATAAATTTGACAATCTTAGGGAAATGGATGAATATTTACAAACATACAAATTGTCCAGATTAACTGAAGAGGAAGTAAATTACTTAAATAATCCCATCTCAGAAAAAGAAATTGAACAAGCCATTAGTCAGCTCCCTAGGAAAAAAACTCCAGGGCCAGATGGATTCACTAGTGAATTCTATCAAACATTTAAAGAACAATTGATTCCAATACTATACAAACTATTTAGGAAAATTAGTGAAGAAGGAGTCCTACCAAATTCTTTTTAGGACACAAATATGGTACTGATACCTAAATCAGGAAGAGATAAAACAGAGAAAGAAAATTATAGACCAATCTCCCTCATGAATATAGATGCAAAAATTCTAAATAAAATACTAGCAAAAAGACTACAGCAACTTATCTCAAGAATAATACACTTTGATCAGGAAGGATTTATTCCAGGAATGCAAGGATGGTTTAATATTAGGAAAACCATCAGTATAATTGATCATATCAACAATAAAACTAGCAGAAACCACATGATCATCTCAATAGATGCAGAAAAGGCTTTTGACAAAATACAACATCCATTCCTATTAAAAACATTAGAAAGTATAGGAATAAGTGGAGCCTTCCTTAAAATAATAGCTAGCATCTATTTAAAGCCATCAGGAAGTATTATATGTACTGGGGAGAAGCTAGAAGCATTTCCCATAAGATCAGGGGTGAAACAAGGGTTTCCACTATCACCCCTCTTATTCAATCTGGTACTAGAAATGTTAACAGTAGCAATTAGAGAAGAAAAAGAAATCAAAGGAATCAAATTAGGCAAATAAGAGACCAAGCTATCACTCTTTGCAGATGATATGATGATATACTTAGAGAATCCTAGAGAATCAAGTAAAAAACTACTTGAGACAATAAATAAATTTGGCAAAGTTGCAGGATATAAAATAAACCCACATAAATCTTTGGCATTCCTATATATTTCCAATGAAATTCAACAGCAAGATATAGAAAGAGAAATCCCATTTAAAGTTACTGTAGACATTATAAAATATTTGTGAATCTACCTGCCAAAACAAACCCAGGACCTGTATGATCATAACTACAAAACAATTTCCACACAAAGTCAGATCTAACTAATTGGAAAATATCAATTCCTCATGGCTGGGTCGAGCTAATATAATAAAAATGACAATTTTACCTAAATTAAATTATATATTTAGTGCCATACCAATTAATTTACCAAAAAACTACTTTATATAGCTGGAAAAAATAATAACAAATTCATTTGGAAGAATGAACGGTCCAGAATATCAAGGGAATTAATGAAAAGAAATGCTAGGGAAGGTGGACTAGCTATACCAGATTTCAATCTGTATTATAAAGCAGCAGTCATCAAAACTACTTGGTACTGGCTGAGGAATAGAGGAGTGGATCAATGGAATAAATTAGGCACACGAGATTCAGAAGTCAATGACTATAGTAATGTATTGTTTGATAAACCTCCAGACCCTGGTTTTTGGGATAAGAATTCACTATTTGACAAAAACTGCTGGGAAAAATGGAATATAGTATGGCAGAAACTGGGCATAGACCATTATCTAACACCATATACCAAAATCAGGTCTAAATGGGTGCATGATCTAGGTATAAAGGTTGATACTGTAAGCAGTCTCCTAAAACAAGGAATAGTTTACCTATCAGACTTGTGGAGAGGGAAAGACTTTATGACTAAACAAGAATTAGAGAACATTATATAATGTAAAATGGATAATTTTGACTGCATGAAATTCAAAAGTTTCTGTACGAAAAAAGCCAATGTAACCAAGATTAAGAGGGAGGTGGGAAATTGGGACAACCTATTTACAACCTATGTCTCTGACAAAGGACTCATTTCTAAAATATACAGAGAATTGAGTCAAATTTATAAGAATACAAGTCATTCCCCAATTGATAAATGGTCAAAGGATATGAACAGGCAGTTTTCAGAGAAAGAAATTAAAGCTATCTATAAGCACATGAAGAAATGCTCTAATTCACTATTGATTAGAGAAATGCAAATCAAAACAACTCTGAGGTACCACATCTCCCCAGTCAGATTGGCTAAGATGACAAAACAGGGAAATGACAAATGCTGGAGAGGATGTGGGCAAATTGGAACACTAATGCTTTGCTGGTGGAGTTGTGAACTGATCCAGCCTTTTTGGAGAGCAATCTGGAATTATGCCCAAAGGGTATAAGTACTTTCATACCCTTTGATCCAGCAATACCACTCCTAGAGTTATGTCCTAAAGAGATCATAGAAATGAGAGAAAGACCCATATGTACAAAAATGTTTATAGCAGCTCTTTTTGTGGTAGCAAAGAATTGGAAATTAAGGGGGTGCCCATCAATTGGGGAATGGCTGAACAAGTTGTGGCATATGCATGTTATGGAATACTATTATGCTATAAGAAACGAGGAGCAGACGGTCTTCATATTTACCTGGAGAAGCTTAAAAGAACTGATGCTGAGTGAGAAGAGTAGAACCAGGAGAAATTTGTACACAATTACAGACACAACATATGTGTGATGACCAACTTTGATAGACTGGACTCTTCTCAGCAATGCCATGATATAAGTCAATCCCAAAAGACTCATGATGGAGAGAAATATGTGCATCCAGAGAAAGAACTAGAAAGAACTAAGTTTATATTCAGGTGGAAGCAAAATACCTGACCTTTTTCCTTCTCTTATTTGGTTTTATGTACTCTTTACCATTTTTCATTCTAGCTGGTACAATCTGTCCTTATAACCTGACTAATGTATAATGTGAAAGTATTATAGATTCTATAATTGACTATAAGCCTCCATGGGGAGGAGGGAGAGGGGAGAAAGGGGGACAAAATGTGAAACTCAAGGAATTGTGGAATTGAATCCTGTAAACTAAAAGGAAGGAAACAAATTAATTTTAAAAAATTTAAAAAAAAGAAAATATGCTCTGAGTCAGTTCAAATAATTTTACTATGGGTATACCAGAGGGTATGAGTGTATGAGGGTATCTTGTTCTGTGGAGCTGAATAAAAAATGGAGAGGGCACAGATCCAATTTCTATAAAGAAAAGTGTTGGAAGGAGTTTGAGCCTATATCATCCAGTTTTTTGATCAGAGGGGAGAGGAGGTCAGCCTATGCCTAGAAAATATTGCCTTCCATGAATCCCAATCAAGTGATCATCCAACCCTTGCTTAAAGATCTCTCAGGTCACCTA
Source organism: Petaurus breviceps papuanus (assembly GCF_028583685.1). NCBI lineage: Eukaryota > Metazoa > Chordata > Mammalia > Diprotodontia > Petauridae > Petaurus > Petaurus breviceps. Next base: position 26,987,622 of record NW_027187460.1, on the reverse strand, counting down.
TTGCAATTTGGGATAACTTTGACCTTGCCAATTCACAAGGCTATTGGAAAGAAAGCATTTTAAAAATCTTTTCACATTACATAAACACAAATTGATGTTCTATAGAATGGCATATTTCTCTAGGAAAAAAACACAGGAAGACTCTCTACATGTTAGATCTTCTATAGAAGACTTACAGAAAGGTTTGAGCAAAATGGACATGGAATGAGAAGGTATATTGGGGTTGTGATATATGTGTGTGTATGTGTATATATATATATGTATATATATATGTATGTATGTATTTATCTGTGGAAGGAAGAGTCACAGATCACAAGTCCATCTAAGCACAGAAATTACATTTAAAAACAGTACATTTTATTGCCTTGTCTTTCATCAATCATTTCTGGAAGAAGACCCTATATCACCTCCCACTGAAATATCCCTTGCAACAAAGAAAAAATTAAGCAAAAATATGCAAATAGTAACACAATATTACAGAGAATATATTATGCTCTAGTATTTCCCTGCTTTTCTGCTATGAGGTGGAGAAATAGATGTTTCCTTATCTGTTCTCTGGGACCATCATTGATAACTTACAGTTCACCTTTCATAAATGATCTTTTCATTTCCATTGTTGTTGTCATTCTGTATATTGCTCATTTGGTTCCTCTTATAGCATTCTGCATCAGTTCAAATATTGTCAGTAAGACAGTTAACATGCACTTGTTGTGCACTTAGTACATGCCAAGTGCTGGGAATACAAACTTAAAAAATTGAGACAGACCTTGATCTTAGGAAGTAGGAGGGGGAAACAACATCTGTAGGGGAGTAGTTGCCAGGAAGGGGGTGTTTTGATACAGGAAACTGTAGGATGGGAATAGGGGAAATAGGGAAATAGATTGTCACACCCATTTCAATAGCGATGGAAACATTGATTTGATTATAGTTTGAGAACTGGAAGGAAGATAGAGGTTGGAGAGAAGGGTACACATAAGTCTCAGAATGGCTGGTGAAAGACAATTCCAGAGGACCCCTAATTAAAAATGTTATCTACTTCCAGAGAGAGAACTGACAGATTCTGAGTCCACATTGTAGTATATTTTTTCTTTATTTTTTATTTCTTTATTTTTCTTTCTTTTTTTTCCCAATGTGGCTAATGTGAAAATATTCTTTCTGTGACTTCACATTTATAATTGATAGTATATTGCTTGTCTTCTCAATGGGATGGAAGAGAGAAGATTTGGAACGCAAAATTGTTTTTAGATGAAAGCTAAAAATAAAAATAAAACAAAAAGAATGGCTAGTGAAAAAGTGGATAGGGACTGAATTGAAGCATGACAGGGCCCATGCACAGATATAGTTGTAAACTGAGGCAATTGGCAATTGGAACAGCAGGGCCTCAGAGCAGAGTTTCCAGAGATGGAAAGATGAAGTCCTCTGGGACATGGTTTCTTTTCCAGGAGGAAAAGTGGATAACAAGATGACAGCAGTTCGAGAAGACAGGTGGTAATCAGATTATGAAGAGCTTTAATTGCTCAATAGAAGACTTTAGGTTTTATCCTAATGGCAACAGGGAGCCACAGAATCTTTCTGAGCATGTAAAACATGTGGCAATACAATGTGGTGAATTGAATAGAGTATTGGATTAGGAACTGGAAAGACTTGGATCCAAATCTTGACACAGATAATTAGTAACTTTTTGTGTTCTTCCTTTACTGATTAATATTTTCTAACAAGGTCCTAGATGAGGACTACAGAAGGGATTAGTGGCGGCTTTGTTACAAGATTATGGTGGTAGGAAGTTATAGGATCACATATTCAAATGGAGAGGGACTTTTATGATAATCTAGTCTAAGCCTCTTATTTTAGAGATAAGGAAACCAGAAGAGTACCATAATTTACCCAAAGTCACAGAGGTAATGAGTAATACAGTCAGGATTCAAACTTAGGTCTTTGCATTCCTTTGACTGAATCCAAACACAGTTTTGGATTCTCTCAAAGGGCCCAACTTGAAGGCCTAGAGTATCACATGTGGCCTTGAGGTCACAGGTTCCCTAACCCTGGTCTAAAATATCCCCTAGGAGACAGAGTGGAGGTCTAGGAAACTATCTTCAGAGGTACACATTATTTCTTTCTTTTTTTTTTCCAGAGGCCTAGCTGAGAGGCCCTGCTGAAAGATGATGTCAAAGAACCAAGAGCAGAGTCAAGTCCAGGAGGATTTGAGAACTTACTATGTGCCAAGTACTGTTCTAGGTGCTAAGGATACAACAAAAGGCAAAAATACTCTTCCTATCCTTGAAACCTTAAATTATAAGAAGGAGACGGCATGTCAACAAGTAGAGCATTTCAGATGATTTGATCAGCCAATGCAAAGATGGATGGAGCATATAAAGTTAAGGAAATAGGGGTTACCATGACTATAGTCAAGTCAAATAAACAATCATTCATTAAGTGCCAACTCTGTGCAGGAACAGCGCTAAGCACTGGCAACGTCCCAGTGCCTGGTACATAGTTAGCTCTTAATAAATGGCTATTGATGGATTTATGGCAAGTGGTAAGATGGAGAGTGGGTCCATGGTGTGTCTTGGAGGATGTAGGGGGAGTACAGATGCTCATGTCCATGTCCAAGGAGCAATTAGCAAAAAGAATCTCTTCCTCTACATTTCTGATGAAGGCATTTTGCTGAGGCAACTAGATGGAGGTTACTTTCTGAGTCTTCTGTGCTGAGCAGATTGTCGATCAATCAGTAAGTCTTTATGAAGCTCCTACCAGCACCAGGTCCTAAGCTAGGTAGGCTCTAGAGATACAAAGTCAGAAGTGAAAGTGTCCTCACTTCAAGGAGATTACCTTCTATTGATTTAAACTCAAAAATCTTCCAGGGATTGGGTTCTTACTGAGATACCTGAGTTGCAACAACTCACCAGGCCCCTAAACTTTTCCCCTCCCTGAGTTTTAGTTTTCTCATCTGTCAATAAGAATAATGATACCTTCTTCATATACCCTTATCCAATTGTAACAATAATATTGCAGAATACAAAAAAATATTTCTGAGAATCCTTTTATACTATATAAAAGCATAATATTAAAAATCCTTCAAAGTATAAAACCTATTGACAGTGGGTAACTAGAAACATCCTCATCAAGCCAGAATAATATGTTGTACCCCAGTTTTCAGACTGTTTAAAACAGCTGGCATCATAATGGATAGAGTGCCAGGCCTGGAGTCAGAAAGGTCTGAGTTCAAATCCTGCCTTAGACACTTACTAGTTGTGTGACCCTAGGCAAGTCACTTAACCTCTATTTGCCTCAGTCTCTTCACCTACAAAATCAGGAGGGTCGGTTAGGGGGGAAGGGGTTGTAAATATCCAGACATAATGAATGGCGCCTAACACATTGTAGGTGCTATGTAAATGTTTATCCCTTATTTTTTTTTCCTTTCTTGTCTTCATATATCAGATCAGAAAGTAGGGTAGAGATGAGAGTGGGGAGATTAGTAGATTCAGAGGAAAAATTTCAATTTTGCCATTCCATAGTTGCATAACATTGGACAAATCCCTTCTCTTGGAATCAACATCCTCGTGTGTGGAAAATGAGGTGGTCGGACTTGATTGGTGGTTCCCAAATATTTTGTTCTACATGCTTAAAAATTATCAAGGACCCCAAAAAAAGTTTATGTCAGTTATATCTAAGGGGATGCTGGTAAATGTTTAACAACTGGATCTCCAAAAAATGAACAAGTAAGCAGGGACACACTTAAGTTTAATCCATATTAAACATTTTCTCCATTACTTTCTTATGTCCAGACAATCAACAGGATAATAAATCAAAGCCTGATTTGTAGACCTTGATAATTTCTGAGGTACAAATGTTCAGACTGAAAATTTAACAACTGACTAGAGCTTGTACAATCTGGCTCTAGCGTGTTTCTGGATGTCATCAATATTTACCAAATGAAAAGTTAATAAAATTTAACATTTACCTATCCATTTATTTAGGATAATAACAAACCCAGTACATGTTAACACAAATAATTTATTTTTGTGAAAAATAATTGAATTTTCCAAAATAGATTAGTGAAAATGGTGGATTGTTTCATATTTTTTTGCAAATCTTTTTAATATCTGACATAATGGAACATAGCTATATTCTCACATCTGCTTGGGTATTCGTTCTGTTGGAATATGGTATTTTGATTGAAGTATGTGAAAAAAATCTGTCCTTACACAGATATGTATATTTGGAAAAAGGAGGAGTATTTTAATAAGTAAATTATGTTTTATTGTTATTATGAAAATAGTTTTGACCTTGTGGGAATCCCAGAGGCCTAAAGACCACTTTGAGAACCTGGACTTGATAATCTCTAAAGTCCCTTTTATTTCTAAATCCTATGACTACCCTAAGGAATAGATTTGATTGCTTTTGTACAATAAACAGCAGTCTAGGCATTGCAACATTCCCTCTTCAGAATTTACTCCATGAAGGATAATAGCTCCTGATACATTTTATGATGTTCCTCCTTTACTGTACAACACACAGTTATATTGCCTACCATTGACTAATTCAGATGACATTTCCAAGTCAAATGATACCTGCTGAATTTCAAACAAACCTTTCTTCCCGTGTTGCATTATACATTTGGGAGAAATATACACCATCCTGCAGTAGCCATCTAAAATTGCATTTTCTGATGTAATCTTAAATCCAATCTAGGGAGAATTTCCTTGGTGTGCATGATCTAATCCCTGTAGAGACGACCTCTCCCAGAAATCTTTGCCCAATTGCTGTAATGCTGCAAGTTTAAGTGATATTCTATTTCCTGAGGCTTGCAAATGAATTGGGTACAGGGCTTTTTATTGACCTTGCAAAGACATCTGATAGAGCCCAAGGTAGAGAGAATCTGACTTCCTCAAACCCAGAACATGGCATACTCAATTTATTTATGTTCAAGTAAAAGTTGGTTACTGTAAATCCGGTCTGCTGGGGTTTTAAATAAATTGAAAGGGAATGCAATTGTGTCCCCAATCTTTGTTGTTTACTGTGCATATTAAATCCTGCAGAATGAAATCAGAACTTTGATTCTGGGCTCTTTTTTTAAGACAATCCAATTCTCTATCAGAACCATAACCTACTGAGCAAGCAAAATCCACAGGCCTTCACTCATCCTAAATGTAACTACATTAATCCTAGCCCAAGACCACATACGAATACAAAGCTGATGTCATCTCCTAACCAGCCCACCAGTGTACTGTTTTAACAACTTATTCTTCTCAGCTTGACAAATATAAACATTTAGATTCCAAGGTAATTTAAATTTAAAATCCCACGCCAGCAGCTGATAAGGAAGATGGAATATTGAGTTTCGGTACATAAATAAGCTTTTCCTGAAGAACAAAGAGTATTCTGGTAATGGCTTTCATTTAGATAGCATATTTTACCCATAGGGAATCTGCACTAGTGTGATGCACAAAGGAAATTTGAGAAATATGTATTCTTTATAAATAAAAAATTATAGATGTGTACTCCTTTGTACCACATACCCTAGTGATTTCACACAGTTCAACCAGACAAAGACAATTAATTGACCCACATTGTGAGTTCTTGTTTCAGGAGGTGGGGGTGGGGTGGGGATTCTTATAAGCAGATTTTACATATAAGTTTATGGAGCATATAGCAATAGAGTGTTAGAGCTGGAAGGCACCATTGTAATCATTTACTCCAAATACCTCATTATGCAGATGAGGAAATTGATGCCCAAAGAGCTTGACACTTGCCCAAGGTCATAAAAATAGAAGACGGCAGAACCAGGGCTAGAAACAAGGTCTCCTGACATGAAATTTAGTGCTTTCAATTACGTATACCACTATATCCATACACACACACTCTGGTGTTCCAGGAGATCTCAGATTTCATCCATATTAGTCTTTCCTGCAAGGATGGAGGCATATTGCAACCCATCTATGCCTTCCCAGCATGGGCAACTCTGGAGCATGTCTTCCCAAAAGTTCAACAGAGTGGGTCCACTCAAGGTAATGGAAAGAATTCCTCAAGTTCTCTTAATATTTTATGCATGCCTTTGAACAAGAAGGGCTCTCTATTGGCATCACCAGATGATCTTCTTTCCACCACCAGAGACACACTTTTTTATGAGATCCTTTGTACCACTTGCATCTATATACTTGTTTTTACAGAGGAGGGGGTATCTACCCCAAGCATGTGAAAGCTTTCCCTGGCAGAATAGGCAGATGAAATTGGTTTCGATGGACATGACAGTGACTGAAGCAGGTGCAGTAGACCACTCAGAGACATAGAAGATGCCAAGGTCATCCACTGCATCCTGTGCCATTGCCAGTTGTCTTGACTTGTGTCTTGCCACTGGACTTTGATGACTCTGAAAGAGAGAGACTGACAACTTTGTCCAACTCTGTATCACTTAAATTCAATTCACTCATGGGTCAAGACATCACCTGTGATGTCAATGTCCTCTTTAAAAATGATAGACAAACAACAACATCTATCTACTAGTTTGTCACAACTTACTGGCCCTTCACAATTGCCTTGTTCCTCTCCAATGCCTTTTGGGTAATACTTGACTTCAATTCTGTAGTGACTGTAGTATCATAGGACTTGCAACCATAAATCACCGCTTCTACACACACACACACACACACACACACACACACACACACATACAGTTTATTAAGTACTTGCTCTGTGCACTGAGTTCATCAGTTCATGGGACATATTCTAATGGGGTAAAGGACAATTGGGCACAATAAATAATATAAGTACATCAGAGGCTTCTGAAAACAAAGTTCTTTATGACATATGAGGCTTTTTATTGACTGAACTAATAAGGAAAGATTTTGTGGAGGCTGTAAGATATGAGGTAGATATCTAACAAATAGGAAAAAGAGAGACTTCCAGGTATAGGAGGAAAAGGCATGAGAGTGTACTATTCAAGATGCCAAAGGAAGTCTAATTTGACTACAGCATAGAGTCTGTGGAGGGCAATATAGGAGAAAAGACTGAAAAGGTGAGGTGACAAGAGATGAATGTCCTTAAGATTCCAGTCCATCATATGCCATGATGCTGGGTGAGTTTCTTCCTTCTTTGGGGGGATACTTACTGACCACAGGGGATCATAATGTTTGGACTTTACTTAGTAGGGATATTTTAGAAGAACTTTAAGTAGAAAAGTGATATGACTAGAACTATATGTGAGAAAAATTAGTTTGTCCCTGGCGTGAAAGATAAATAAGGGGGCGATTAGGTGGCGCAGCGAGTAGAACAACGGCCCTGAAGTCAGGAGGACCTGAGTTCAAATCCAGCCTCAGACACTTAACATACTTACTAGCCATGTGACTTTAGGCAAGTCACTTAACCCCAATTGCCCTACAAAAAAGCAAAAAACAAAACAAAATAAATTGGATAAAGGCATTGTGGTGCCCTTTTTAGGAGACTATTAAAAAATCTAAGTAGGTGATAAGGAAGACCTATGATTGGTGGGGGCAGTGGACATGGAGAAGAGGATAAAGTTGTTATAGATCATGAAGAGGAGAATTAGCAGGACTCAGTCACCAATTGGATATGTAAGGAGAGTAAAAAGGAAAAAGAAAACATAACCACAAGTTCCCATACTTGGAAAGGAGAGAAATAGCAATGTCAAGCATGAGAATTGTCTTGATATTAGATATGTTCAAGTGGAAATGCTGGTGAAAAATACAAGTAAATATGTAGGCACCTAGAAATCACAGAATCATAGATATAAGATTAGAAAAGACTTCAGAAATCATTCTACTCCAATCTCCTCATTTTATTGATGAGACACTGATACCAAGGGAGATGAAGTGACCAGAGGAAAAAATTCCTTGTCAAGGACACACAGATAATAAATGATAAAGTTAGGACTTTAACCAATCCTTGGATATCAGATTCAGCATTCTTTTCCACTTTACTGTACCACTTCAGGGCTCTTTAAATTATCCTACTACATATATACACCAACCAATCAGCCAGTCAACATTTTTTCATTACCTACCATGTGTTAGACACTGTGCTAAGTATATAAAATAGATTCAAAATAGAGGCTGTGTCCTCAAGGAGCTTACAGTTTAATGGATCGTGATGCTTCAATGCTTTAGTACTTGATGGAACTATCATCTCATTCATGCGAGCATTCCTTAAAATGATGAAGGCTTATCACAACCATTCATGCTTGTTCATTTATAGACTAGTTATATCAAACTAAAAAAAAGTGGGGGTAACTAAACCTTTTGTAAATATCCTTACTTGGAAAACAACATACTAAAATTATGTTCTATTGTATTTTTCTTTATTTTGTTAAATATTTCCCAATTATATGTTAATCTGGTTTGGCTGCAACATGAGGTAGGCTTACAATTAGTCCACCCAAGTGTGAATTTAGGGTCCAAAGCAAAAAGTGGTCTCTTTGAAATTGAGTCAATCATTCGTATTCAAAAAGAAACATATTATAACAAGTTCATTCAAAACCAATGAAAAGTAAACTCATTTTGAAAGAAGAATACCAAGCAACATAAATGTGAATTGTTTGATGGAGCTCCATACTATTATGATAAATTTTTAGGCATCTACTATGTGCGAGGTATTATAGTAGATTACAAATCAAAAAGTCCTTCACCTGAAAGAGTTTTTGTACTATTTTGGACAAGTAGAGGACAAGACAAATGACACTTTGGTAAGTGAAACATAAGAAAACTGAAGAGTGAAAAGACCACTAACAACTGGGAAATGTTTCATTTATGTAGGAAATGGCAGCAGAGCTGATGAAGACTGCTAGGTCTTCTGATAAGTTGAAGGGAGAAGAAAATAAATTCCAGGCATGGGTACCAACCTTTGCAAAATCAAGGAGGAGGAAGATGGCATGCCAACTTAAAGAAAGGCAAGCCAGACAGTTTGGCTTAATTGTAGAGTGCTTGAAGACGAAAAAGATGAGATCTGGAAGCTATATTGGAACCATATTGTGGAGGACTTTAAATGCAAGCTAAGAAATTTGTATGTTATGATGTTTTAAGAAATTTGATAAGACCTATGCAAACAAAAGAGTTAATAATAAGGGAACATAGTAATCATCAGTTATATCAACCCATTTTGCAGATGAGGAATGAAGGCTTAGGGAGGCTAAATCACTTTCCACAGTCACACAGGTTGTGACAAATTCAAAATTAAGATGGAAGCACTCTAATTTAAACCCACCATTTTCCCCATCAACATTGCTATTAACTTCTTAGAATGTGCTTGAAAGGTATGGAGTCTTGAAGAACTTTACTATGCTTATTTAGAAAGACAGGAAAATATTTTACAATTGGACAGGAGGTAATTTATCCTATGAAACTGAAGCCAGAGCCAACAATTCCAGTAAAGTTTAGTTTCCAAAAAGATCAGATATCAAGTAAATGTTAGCATAAATAAATGACAATGTCAACTACAGGAACTGGACAAAACATATGATTTCACTGGGGTGGGAAATTCCCTAATAAGGAAATTCCCTCCTGTTGTATTTTTGGGGGTTATGTGCTATTTATAATCTTAGAGAGTTGCCTGGGGTGGGACACACTGAGAGGTCCAGGGACCTACTCAGGGACACACAACCAATATGTTTCAGAAGAAATTTCACCTATGTCTTTCTTACTTTGAGACTGGCCCTCTATTTACCACCTAACATTGTACTTCATAAAAATACCTGTTATACCAACCTCACAAAATTGTGGGGAATATCAAATGAGATAATGCATGCAAAGAGCTCTGTCAAAGTCAAGGTGCTGCATAAATATCATGTTATTATTATAAGATACAAAACCATAAATAATAACTAATAATAAATATTATATTTATATACATATATAAAATGCCTTAAGTTTTGCAAAGCACTTTGCATATACTATGACATTTGGTCTTCATAATTTTGTGAGGTAGGGGGGGGAAGGGAGAGAATAAGCATTTACTGAGTAACTAATATGCATCAGGTAGTTTGATAAGGGTTTTACAAACATTATATCAGGTACTGCAGTTATTATTAGGGGCTGCTAGGTGGTGCAGTAGATAGAGTGCTGGGTCTGAAGTCAGGAAGAGTCATGCCCCTGAGTTCAAATTTGACCTCAGACACTTACTAGCTGTATGAACCTAGGCAAATCATTTAACCTTATTTGCCTCCATTTCCTCATTTGTGAAATGATCTGGAGAAGGAAATGACAAGCATCTCTGGTATCTTAGCCAAGAAAACCCTAAGCTGGGTCATGAAGAGTCAGACATAATAGAAATAACAGAACAACAAAACAGGTATTATTACTTCCATTTTACAGATAAGAAAACTGAGACTCAGAGGGGATAAGTGAGTTATCTCAGACTTCACAGCTAGTGAAGGTTGAGACTCTCTCTATTCCAAGTCTACCTGACTCCAGGTTTAGTGCTTTATCCAATAAAATATACTGCCTCTAAGATATAATTAAGTGATATAACAAATGCAAATTAAGTATTGTTTCATGCCACACAGCTTTTGAGTGGAGTATGTTGTCAGTGGGATAAATCTTCCTCTCTATTTGTCCTCATAGATATATTTAATGACTAAAGCCCAGGCCAGTGGTGATATCTGTAAACAGAAAAGAACAATTAGTTCAGTTATTCATTAATGTGCTGCCAGTGAAGGATAATCATTCATTGGCTAAACTATCCTCATGGGCAGGATTACAGCTGTCATTCTCTGTTATGTATAGGTGCCCAGAGAAAGGAGTTGGGATGCTGGTTGGAGGAAGGGAGGAAATTGTTGCTCATGGTCCTTTCCAAGCAGTTACCCTTTTTATGATTCTGCTGTCTTTCTGTACTATGCAGGATTTCATTTCATTGTTAATTTTTGGTTCAGACCTGTGTTTTAATCAATAGAGACCTTCCAGTATAAAAACTCCCTTCACCACAGTAGATTCTTAACTTTTCCATAACTTATGGTCTTGGGGTTACCTTGGGCATTCACAGGTTATGATCTTTTCAGTTACAGACAACTAAAATAAGACTAGGACTTGAATATCTGGATTTTCTTTACCCAAGGCCAATTCTTCCATCTAATACCTGGAAGTAGAGTCAGAGGACTTGAGTTTAAATCATTTCTCTATCAATTACTTCCTCTATGTCCTTGGGCAAACATTTCACCTCTCTCAGTTTCTCCATGTGTAAAATGAGGAGTTTGGACTAAATGTTTTCTTATCATTTGATGTGTGAAGAGAAAAATGGGCTAAGGTTAAGTCCAGGGGATAAAATGAAAAGAAGTTTCATGTCCTTTTGAAACATTCCCAGACCAAGATGATAACAAGCACCTTCCCCATGCATTTCCACTGGTCTTCAATGTTTCCCTCTATAAAGTAGTTTATATGAAATATTTTACTAGCAACTACATGCTCTTGAAATGACATCTCAAAATTTAAATTATGAACAAATTTCAAGAATGGTCAATTGCTATGAAAATATCTATTAATACCAGGTTACTGTTGATATGGTCATTCATGGAGCAAATTGCCATGCTTCAGTTTGACCATATACCTTCTGGGGACTCAATGCCCTGGTTGATAATATTAATAGCTCACATTTCTATAGCACTTTATAATTTTCAAAGCAGAAATCTCATAAAAGAAAGTCAATCTGAGTCAATATGGCAGAGTAGAAACAGGACCTCCATGCGGCTCTGCCTCCCACCACCTCCAATTAAAGTCAAAGGGACTGAAAAAACTTTGGAACTACAGAACCCAGAAAATGACACAAAGAAGCTAACCTGCCAATGAAGACAGCCTGGCAGGCAGGCAGAAATTGGCCAGCACAGTGCTTTGGGAGCCTACCTCAGCACACAAGCCAGAGGTTTTAGCCCCAGGGTGGGCCTGACCAACCACCGGCTGGAGGGACTTCAGATCACTAGCAGCTGTGGTGGTTTCCAGAATTATCAACATATAGATGTGAAGGACAAAGTGAGAGTTCAGTGCAGTGTGGACTTCGGGATCCAGTAGTTTGGAGTGTGTCTGCTTTTACCCTCGGGGTGAGAAGCAGCTGCGGTGGTGCAGCCACCCCCAAGTGGCAGCTTCAGCTCCTGGCCTGCAGAGTGTAGGGGGACCAAGTGACCAGTCTGAGGGGTAATCGCTCTTGCTTTAACCTGCTTGGATCTGTATTGCGGTCTAGAGTGAAGGTCCTGGGATGTGTGACAAGCTTACCAGAGCATGTGGAAGCTTCAGAGAAGGTACCTAACTAATACCTTTGGCAGCTGAGAAAACCCCAGTGTTTGGGATGAAGCTCCCTTGTCTGGTGGCAGAGTCCTACTGTGGCAAAAAGCCCAGAGGCCGAGTGACTGAGTGGCAACATGAGCAGGCAAAGGAAGCAAAATAAACAGAGTACCCCAACTTTACACTCCTATTTTGGTGACAAAAAGTATCAAAGCATGGAACACAAGGAAGACAGTGAAGTCAGAACTCCTGCACCAAATGCTTCAAAGAAAAATACGAGCTGGTTATAGGCCATAGAGGACCTTAAGAAGTAAATAAGAGGAGTGGAGGAAAAATTGGGAAGAGAAATGAGAACAATGTAAGAAAATTATGAAATGAGAGTCAACAGCCTGACTGAGGAAAATAACACCTTAAAAAATAGACTAACTCAATTGGCAAAAGAGGCTCAAAAAGGCAATGAGGAAAAGAATGCCTTAAAAAGTCAAATTTGCCAGATGGAAAAAGAATCTCAAAAGCTCATTGAGGAGAAATCATTCTTTCATAATTAGATTGGAGTAAATGGAATCTAGTGACTTTATGAGAAATCAAGATGCTCTTAAACAGACCCAAACAAATGAAAGAATAGAAGGCAGTGTGAAATATCTCACTGAAAAAACCACTGACCTGGAAAATAGACCCAGGAGAGATAATTTAAAAATTATTGGACTACCTGAAAGCCAGGATCAAAGAAAGAACCTAGAAATCATCCTTCAAGAAATTCTCAAGGAAAGCTGTCCTGATGTTTTAGAACCAGAGGGCAAAATAGAGGTTGAAAGAGTCCACTGATCACCTCCTAAAAAAGATCCCCAAAATAAAACTCCTAGGAATATTATAGCCAGGTTCCAAAATGCCAAGATAAAGGAGAGAATATTTCAAGCAGCGAGGAAGAAACAATTTGAATATTGTGGAAACACAATCTGTATAACACAGGATCTGTCAGATTCTACACTGAGGGATTGAAGGGCCTGGAATATGATATTCTGGCGGGAAGAGGAGCTGGGATTAAAACCAAGAATCACCTATCCAGCAAAACTGAGTATCAAGTTTCAGAGGAAAATATGGTCATTCAGTGGAATAGAGGACTTTCAAGCATTCTTCATGAAAAAACCAGAGTTGAATAGAAAATTTGACATTTAGATATAAGAAGCAAGAGAAGCTTGAGAAGGTAAACAGGGAAAAGAAATCATGAGAAACTTATCAGAGTTGAACTATTTACATTCCTACATAGAAAAACAATCATTGTAACTGAACTGATGAAACTTTTCTCAGTATGAAAATAGTTTAAAAAGGGTATATGGGCATATGAATACATATGTTAATGTGTGTATATATGTTTATAGGTATACATAGATAGAGGGCACAGGACCAATTTAATAAGAAGGGATGATACTTAAAAGGTGAAATTAAGAGGTGAGGGAGGAATATAATGAGAGGAGATGGGGAGAGACAAAATGGGGTAAACTATCTCATATAGAAGAGGCAAGGGAAATGGTTACAATGGAGGGGAAGAACAGGAAGGCAAAAAGGCAAAAACTTATTCTCATTTAATTTGGCTCAGGGAGGGATTGACATGCATACTAAATAAGATATTTCATCCTATAGGAGAGTAGGGGGGACGGGGATCAGAGGGGGAATGAAGGAAGAGAGGGTAGGCTGGGGGGAGGGAAGTTGGAAGTACCTACTTTTGAAAAAGGACAGGATCAAAGTAGAGAATAGAACAAGTGGGAGGTGGGATAGGAGGGAGGGAAATATAGTCAGTCTTTTACAATATATCTACTATGGTAATGTTTTGCATAGCTACACATGTACAACCTATACTGAATTGCTTATCTTCCCAGTAAGGGTGGGTGACAATGGAGGAAGGGAATGAATCTGGAATTCAAAGTTTTATAATCAAATATTTAAAAATATATAAATATTATTATTAATACTCTTTTGCTTGTAATTGGGAAATAATATATACAGGCATTGGGGCATAGAGATCCACCATGCCCTACTGGAAAAGTTGAAGGGGTATGGGAAAAGATATGGAAGAGAGCAGATTGGAGGAGGGAATATCCTGTGGGACCGCTATTTTGGGGTGGTGGGTAGGGGAAAAACGGGGAAGAAATTGTAACTCAAAATCTGGCATAAATGAGTGATGTAAACCAGAAGTTAATAAAGCATTTGGAAAAAAAGGCAATCTGATGTTGTGAATAGAGAGATGTCATAGAAACAAGGAGACCTGGGTTCAAAGTCTTACCTGACACATACTTATTGTGTGACCTTGGGCAAGTCACATCTCTCAGCTCTCTAAGCAACTCTCAAGAATAGGAAACTTCATATAGGAAGTTTCATCATCTGGAAGTTTTCTATTATAACGAAATTGCAGGTTTAGTCCTTTATCCTTATCTTCACAACCCAGAGAGGAAAGTCATGCTAATAAAATCATTCCTATTTATAAATGAGAAAACTGTGCTTCATAAAGATGTAATGTGTTGCCTATTATCACACAGACAGCAAGTGGAGGAGATGAGACTTAAACCCAAGTTTCTGGATGCCAGGACCAGCAATATTTCCACTATACCATCCTGTTGCTGAGTTCACATATTTGTCAGCACAGGAAGGGAACTTGAAGACTACCCAGTCTAACACTTTCATTTAAAATATGAACAATTTAAGGCCTTAAGAAGCAAAAAGTCTTACCCAAGTGACCCATATAGCACATAATTCTGCTAAAACCAGAACCTGGACTTCTGGTTCCTGAAACTGGGCTCCTTTTTCTCTGAAATTCTATTTCCAAGCTGGCTAGGAGATGAACCCACTCATCAGTGTTATTATCATTACCCAGACATTGAATAATTTTCATTGTAATTATAGTCAAATCAAATGTAATTTGGGGACAGATAGTCCTTAGCCATCACCATTTTGATTTTATGTGCAAATAGACACTTTTCACATATTTTATTTTTGTTTTGGTGCCCCCCTTTCATTATTGTGAAATGGTTGAAAGTCTTTTTTACCACTGCAACATAATTTGGGGTTTTATCCTCATAATAACTTCAAAACATTAATTTCTGTTTCTCCCACATATCCCATTCACATGCTTTTTTGTTGTTGGATATAATTGCCGAAAACACAGAAATCAGATATGCCCTTATTTGTAGGCCCCAACTTTCTCCCCTTCCTGCTGCCTAATCAATATGATATAGGTTTCTTTTGTGTGTATGTTTGTTTTAATTGTATTATTCTTTTTTCATTGCTCTCAAATGCTCATGGTGCAGACCAAACAGATAACAGCCAAGACTGAACACTTTTATCTTCCATGCTAATTATGTGTCACTCATCAGCAAGACAGCTAATGTTCAGTTTTGATGCCAACTGGAGCCCAGTCAATGCTAAAAAGAGAGTTTGGTTTGATTCTCTTATCTGATACTTGTATAATTCCTCCAGCAAGCTGTTTGGCTGAAAATGGAGACAAACACAGAGAAAGTTTTACATGGTCTTTTTTTCAGAGTCTCACCTCCCTTTCCCCCAATGCAGAAAATGGATAAAATCCCCTACCTCTAGAATGCTTCTTTTCCAATTAACTAATCAATCAACAAACATATATTAAATACCTACTACATATCAAGTTCTATGCTCTAGGTACTGGAAATAGACAAATTTGAAATGGTCCCTGCCTTAAAAGCTTACATTCTATTGGAAGAAAAAGCATGCACAGATGTATGCATATATGCATGCATACACATATGTATGCATAGACACACATGCATGCATGTATATAACCATACAAAATATAAGGTAATTTCATAGGGGATGCATTAGCAACAGGGAGAATTAAGAAAGGCCTATTATTGAAGATGACAATTAAGCTGACATGTAAAGGAATCTAGGTACTTATAAAAGTCATGATGTCTTTGGTTTATGGCTTGTTCTAGAATGAAAGAGACATATAACCAGTAGAGTTATTTTTTTTGTTCGGTTGGTGGTGTGGTTGTGTGTGTGTGTGTGTGTATGTGTGATTATAGTTCGTTATTGAGCATAACTTGTTGGGGAAGTGCAAAAAGTGGGTGGTGTGAAAGTGAAGACAGAAATGGTGATCAGGGACCTTACCTGTCAGAGACACAGAGGAGGTAAAGGAGAGAGGAGGATTCTCTGGAAAAGCCTGGAGGATTGGGCCCAAAGCAGTCAGTGAGGCTGGTCTGAGCAAAGCATCCAGAAACCTCTTTATGTTAGGCAGATGAGTAGGGTTCTTAGACATGGATAAAGGCTTATGGTGGGAACTTGGACTTCCCCTAGTGAAGTCTCCTATAGGTTTGTAGAGTAGACTACTTCTATGACAAGGCACTCAGAAGCATAATAGATTCAGGAAGGTAGATGGGATCACTCTTCAGAGGGTTTTATCAGTGGTGTCTAGGTGGTGCAGTGAATAGAGCACTGGCCCTGGAGTCAGGAGAACCTGAGTTCAAATCTGGCTTCAGACACTTAACACAAAAACTAGTCATGTGACCCTGGGCAAGTCACTTAACCCCAATTGCCCTCCAAAAAGCAAAAAAAAAAAAAAAAACGCAACAAAACCAGAGGGTTTTATCTCTGTCTTAAGGCACAAGAGTGAGGAGAGCAATGAAATCTTAGAATGGGAAGACAGTCTGTGCAAAAAAATGTTTGAATATTTTCCATTTTTGTCTAGTAGATAGAGGTTTCAACTTGAAACCAGGAAGATCTGAGTTCAAATCCAATCTTAGACACTGACTAGCTGTGCAACTCTGGGCAAGTTACTTAAGCTCTGCCTACCTCTGTTTCCTCATCTGTAAATAGAGGTAAGATCTCCCATGATTTTGATAAGGATCAAATAAGATAATATTTGTGCAGCTCTTGTATACCTTAAAGTGCTAAGTACTTTATAAATGCTATCATTATCACCTTCTTCTTCACCCTCATCATCATTATCTAGTTTTTATTTTGTTTTGTTTTACAAGCAAATATTATACCCCTAAATTAAAAAGTAAGTTCTTTTACAACAGATGGAACATCTTATACTGCTTAGCACAGTACTATTATTCCTATCACAGTGTTGGGATCATTCTAGCTACTCAATGGAACTTTTTTGATACAATGTAATTCAATTCCCCAAATATTTGTCAAATAGACTACTTGCAACAGATTGAACTAAGTTTTAAACAAGGTACATCATTTAGACAAGAAACAGTCTTAGCTCTCATGGAACTTACATTCTAGTTGGGAGATGTGCTGTACATACAAATAACTATAGTATAAATAATACTCAGTAAATGCAAGAGAGGCAGCCAGAGTCTGAGTCAAGAAGCCACATTTGAAACTGATAGCTGGGTCATGCTAGGCAACTTCCTCAACTTCTTTATGATTTGGGGGACTCTCTAAAACTTACCTATTAAGTCAAAGAGGGACTAGAATCTGTACTTCTACAAGGAATTTCTACACTAAAAATTGCCAGAACTGGTGAAATTACAGACACTTTTTAAGGGTACATTAATCAGGTATGTATTAGCAAAAGGCCACTGTGGAGTTCAGGAGAAAAAGTTGCTACTGATTAGAGGGTGGAGGCTGATAGAGGGTAGAGGATTAAAGAGGCTGAAAGTGGTTGTGATTTTAGTTAGGTTTTAAAGAATGAGCAACAATTGGACAGGTTGTGTGGAAGATGGGGAGGAAATTATAGGCAGAGGAAATGGCATGGACCATGGCATTCACATTTGAAGTAAGCTCCCAATTTCAACATATGCTTATTCTTTTGATCACATTATACTTCTCACAAATAAGAACTATAAGTAAAACAATAACATAATGTTTTAAAGATTGTTAGAACTTATTATACATATAATCTCATTGGATCCTTAAAACACTTGGTGAAATAAAATAAACGGTTATTTTTATCCCCATTCTATAGATGAGAAATTTGAATCTCAAAAAGGTTTTGACTTGTCCATGGTAATAAAACTAGTAAGTGGAGGATATATCCTTTGAGTCTAGATCTCTCCTAATACTAGGTTCTGTATTTTCTCCATCATATATACCAAACTGCTTCTCAAAGCTTATATGATTTTAAATTATAGATTTGCAGCTAGAAAACATTTTACGGGGCATCGAATGCAACCTTCCCATTTTATAAATGGAGAAAGAGAAGGCTAAAGAAAAAAGTGTTTTTAAACAGCTAGCTAAGTATCAGAGGTGAAACTTAAACCTAGCCTTCTTAACTCTAAGAGCATAATTATTATTCACTATGCCTTGCTGGTTCTTGATTCCTTATATTCCTTCAAATTAAAAATAGGGTCTCAACTTACGTCCTCTCTCTGCTTAAAAGAGAAATACTTCTTCCCTTCTCCAAACTCAACTTTCTGCTCAATCCTTCCTCTTGAAAACTCTTTTTCCTGTACAGAACAATAGAATTAAATGTCTTTCACACCCCAAAGTCTAGTTTCTTAAACAATATGCCGTTGTTAAGGTTAAGTAGGGATGCCAAGTAGGCCTGGAAAATAATTGGCAGTGTTGAAAAGCTGTGTGTGTCACATAGAAGGCACCTTGCCATGACGGGTGTGAGGAATCATGTGATCCAACAGCTTTTTTCTACAATTTCTTTGTCTCACCTCAGAAGGATGAAATCTTTTTTTGCTGGCAGGTGTAGAGGCCTAGTCATCTGATTACTCCATTACCTCCTCTATTGCCATCTGGGGAACCCTGTAATTTCCTACTTTTCTTTTATATTTTGCAGTTCCTCAAGGAGCACATAATTTATCAAGCAGCAATTCATTTCTCAAGTATAAATTCCATGTCCACTAACCACTTTACTCCTTTCATACACCATTTTCTCTACTCCTCAGAAGCATTTCTCGCCCTCCCCCCTTTTTCCCTCTTTGCTCTTGCTTCATTGTATTTGTGATCCCAAAATGACTTTAATCAAGGCCAATAAACCCTAAGAATAATTCCAGTCAAACAACTGCATCATGGGAAAGAAACAAAATTGGAACTGAAGTGAACTTAGACATGGTACAGGACCATAAGCCTCTAAAATTTTGGAAAGTGCCCTGAAGCTTCTTCACAGAAGGTTCCAACTATAGCCCCACCCTCCTCCAAGCAAACTATTTTTTTTCTTAAGTACTTTCAGGATAAAAAAAAACAAGAAAGAAACAAAAATATTACACTCTATTTCTTATCCAATATTACTATTTCAATGCTAGTGTTACAATAGCAGTTTTTATTTGTTCCAATATTACTATTTCAATGCTAGTGTTACAGTAGCAGTTTTTATTTGTTGTTGTTGAGTCCTGCAGTCATATCTAACTCTTTATAACTCTGTAGAACAGCCAGTGCTGTTCATGGAATTTTCTTGGCAAAGATACTAGAGTATTTTGCCATTTCCTTCTCCAGTGGATTAAACCAAACAGAAGTTTAGCGACTTGCCCAGGGTCACATAGCTAGTAAGTGTCTGAGGATGGATTTAAACTCAGGTCTTCCTGACTCCAGGTCCAGCACTTTATTCACTGAGTTACCTAGCTGCCTACTATTTTCACACACACACACACACACACACACGTATGTACATATAAAATATTACAAATTTTATGAGGGAAGAGATATGTGTGTACATGTACATCTGTGTTTATACAAATTTTTGTGTATATATAAATATATATATTTAGAGAGAGACACACATATTTTATGAGTGTGTATCTCCTGATTGTGAATGTACAAAATTACAGTTCCATTATTATTTAGGTTTTGTGGGCCAATCTGGGAACCTAACCAATATTTATAATGCTGCTTCCATGGGGAAATGCATTCTGAGTTCTAAAAATCCAACTTACAAACTTCTGGAATACAAACTGCTCATTGGTTGGGGACTACTTGTGTCCTAAAGGATTAACACATTGATTATAAATGATTAATGACATAAGCAGGGATTAGAATATTAGATTACTTTTAGTGGCACAGATAGCTGAGAGGAAATAGGACACCGTACAATTTTATTTTGAAGAGATTCAGGGTGAAGGAAGTTTTTGAGAAGACATAAAAAGATCAGAAGTTTTTAGAAAGAAAGAAAAAAATCAAGTAAAGGGCTACTATATACTAGATCCCAAATATTTTACAAATATTATCTCATTTGAGACTCATAAAATCCCTAGGAGGTAGGTGTTATTATTATCTTTACAGTTGAGGAAACTGAGGTAGACAAAAGGTAAGTGACTTGTTGAGGGTCAGGCAGCTAATGTCTGATATAACATTTGAACTCAGGTCTTTCGGATTCCAGGGGCAGCCAGGTGTCACAGTGTATAGAGCGCTGAGCCTGTCATTTAACCCTGTTTTCCTCAGTTTCCTCATCTGTAAAATGAACAGGAGAATGAAGTGGTAAACCACTCTAGTATCTTTACCAAGAAAATCTCAAATGGGTCATATAGAATTGGACAAGACTGAAACCACTAACAACACTCTCCTAATTCCAGGGTCAGCATTCTATTCACTGGACCACATATAGCTTGAAAGGACCTTTGAGATCATCTAGTCCAAATCCTTGATGAAAAGTAGTCATAAAAGCACACGGAAGGGCTGGACAAAGGTTGAGAATGTCAATTTTCTTGGTAAAATTCATTCTTCTTATTGTTTAACCTCAGCTAACAATTAGAAAGTAAGCTCTTTGAGGACAGGGAAAGTGTTTTGTACTCTCTTTGTAATTCCAGTTTAGTATATATCTGACACATAGTAAATATTTAATAAATACTCATTCTCATTGGCTAACTGACTTAATGGGGCCACAGAATTAAAGACTCTGAAAAGCTGGGGAGTTGGGGAGACTGAAGAGCTTGGAGAGAGACTCCTGCAAAGGTAAGCAAAAACAGAATTCATTCAGAGATAACCCTATATAGAAAAATATGTCACAATGGCATGTTATTGGTCACTAGTTACCATCATCATTATTTTTCTTATTGTTTCTATTTGTAATATTAATATAGCGAATTAAAGTTTTCAGTTTTACATGTAAAAAGCTCATGAGATTGAGAGTGTATCAATATCCCCATTTTACAAATGAGGAAACTGAGACTGAGTAGTTAAATGACTCATCATGCAACTGATCACAAAACAAATATTTTGAATTAGGTTTGGAAGGGCATTGAGTTTAATCTCTATCTAAAATATTCTCTGCAGTTCCCTCCTAAGCTTACCTTTATCTTGAAGACCTCCAGTGACAGATATACATTACCTCAAATGGCATTGCATTTTTAAATAATTCTAACTGTTAAAATGTTTTTCTGGGTAAAAATTTTGTCTTTTTTCTGATTTCTACTCATGCATTCTTAATTCTACTTTTTGGATTTAAACCAATAAATCTAATTCCTAAACTGGAAAACAGTATGGCCTAAACATAGATCAATATCTTACACTGTATACCATGATAAGGTCAAAATGGGTACACAATTTAGGCATAAAGAGTGAAACTATAAGCAAATTAGGAAATCAAGGAATAATTTACCTGTCATATCTATGTAGAAGGGAAGAATTTATGACCACACAAAAGACAGAGAATATTATCACTTGAAAAATCGATACTTTTGATTACATTAAATTTAAAGATTTTGCACAGACAAAGTCAATGTAACTAAGATTAGAAGAGAAGCTGAAAGCTGGAAAGAATTTTTACAGCCAATGCCTCTGATAAAGGTCTCATTTCAACAACATAAGGAAAACTGATTCAAATTTTTAATAATAAAAGTCATTTCCCAATTTATAAATGGTCAAAGGATATGAACAGGCAATTTTCAGAGGAAGAAATGAAAGCTATCTATAGTCATATAAAAATGCTCTAAATAACTTCATTAGAGAAATATAAATTAAAACAACTCTGAGGTACCACATCACACCTGGCTAACATGGCAAAACAAGATAATGATAAATATTGGAGAAGATATGGGGAAATTGGAACACTAATGCATTGTTGGTGGAGTTGGGAACTGATACAAGCATACTGGAGAAAAATTCGGAATGATGTTCAAAGGGCTATACTGCTATGCATATCCTTTGGTTCAGCAATACCACTACTAAATCTGTATCCCAAAGAGATCATATAAAGGGAAAAAGACCCACATGTACAAAAATATTTATAGTAGCTACTTTTATGGTGGCCAAGATCTGGTAAGTGAGGGAAAGTCTATCAATTGGGAAATGACTGAACAAGTCGTGGTATATTAATGTAATGTAATACTATTGTTTCATAAGAAAAAGGTGATCAGGGAGATTTCAGAAAAACCTGGAGATTTGCATGATGTTAAATAAAATGAGAAGAACCAAGAGAACATTGCACACACAAACAGCAACAGTGTGTGATGACCAACTTTGTTATACTTATCTCTTCTCAGCAATGCAATGAGCTGAGACAATGCCAAAAGACTGTGGAAAATGCTATCCACATCCATAGAAGGAATTATGGAGTTTGAATGCAGATCAAAGCATAATAATTTCCTTTTTAAATTTTTTTCTTTCTCATAGTTTTTTCCTTTTGTTCTGATCCTTCTTTCACAACATGACTAATATGGAAATACATTTAATATGATTTGACATGTATAGCTTATATTCGATTGCCTGCCATCTTGAGGAGAGAGGGAGGAGGGAATATTTAGAAACAAAATCTTACAAAAGTGAATGTTGGAAACTAAAAATAAATAAATATCTTCCTGCTTTTGGGGGGTGATGGTTAGAATTTTTACTGAAATATTTTCTTTTTTGATAGCATTTATTTTATTTTTAAATTAAATTTTATGTTTATTTTTAGTTTGCATCATTCATTTCCACAAGATTTTGAGTTACAAATTTTCTCCCCATCATAACCCTATCCTCCACCCCAAACCAGTTATCCCACTGTACACCCCCTCCCCCAATCTGCTCTCCCCTATATCTTCCCCCATTCCCCCTCTGACTTTCCAGTAGGGCAAAATGGATTTCTATACCCCAGTGCCTGTATAGCTTATTTCCCAGTTTCATGTAAAAAAATAATACTATATATATTTTTTTTAATTTGATTTTAAAAATTTGAATTTCAGATTCTTTCCCTTTCTCCCTTATCACACACCCTTACTGTGAAGATAAGCAATTCAATATAGTTTGTACATGTGTAGCTATGGAAAACATTTCCTTAGTGGATATATTGTGAAAGACTAACTATATTTCCCTCCATCCTATCCCATCTCCCACTTGTTCTATTCTCTACTTTGATCCTGTCCCTTTTCAGAAGTGTGTTCTTCCAACTTCTGTCCCCCCAACCTTCCCTCCCCTCTGTCATCCCCCCTCTCATCTCCTTCCCCCTACTCCCCTTTAGGGCAAGATACCCTATTTAAGTGTGTCGGTCATTCCCTCCCTAAGCCAAATTAAATGTGAATAAGGTTGACTTATTCCCTTTTGCCTTCCTATTCTTCCCCTCCATTGTAACAGTTTTCCTTACCTCTTCTATATAATTTACCCCATTCTGTCTCTCTCCATCTCCTCTCATTATATTCCTCTCTCACCTCCCAATTTTACCTTTTAAGTATCATCCCTTCCTATTCAATTGGCCCTACATGTAAACTTATACATGCACACTCACATATGTATTCATATGCCCCATATTCCCTCATATATAGATATATACATATACATATACATATACACATATATGTGTGTCTATATATATATATATGTGTGTGTGTGTGTGTATAAATACATTTATATTTCCTTCAACTATTCTCATACTGAGAAAAGTTTCATAAGTTACAATAATCATTATTCTATGTAGGAATGTAAATAGATCAACTCTGATAAGTTCCTTATAATTTCTTTTCCCTATTTACCTTCTCAAGCTTCTCTTGCTTCTCTTGGTTCTTGTATCTGAATGTCAAATTTTCTATTCAACTCTGGTTTTTTCACCAAGAATGCTTGAAAACCCTCTATTCCATAGAATTACCATATTTTCCCTTTAAAAATGACACTCAGTTTTACTGGTTAGGTGATTCTTGGTTTTAATCCCAGCTCCTTTGACCTCTGGAATAATCATATTTTAAGCCCTTCAATCCCTTAATATAGAAACTTTCAGATCCTGTATTGTCCTGATTGTGTTTCTACAATGTTCAAATTGTTTCTTCTTGTCTGCTTATAATATTTTCTCCTTCATCTGAGAATTTTGGAACCTGGCTATAATAATCCTAGGAGTTTTCTTTTTGGGATCTTTTTCAAGAGGTGGATTCTTTCAACCTCTATTTTGCCCTCTGGTTCTAAAACATCAGGGCAATTTTCCTTGAGAATTTCTTGAAGGATTTTTTCTGCGTTCCTTTTCTAATCATGGCTTTCAGGTAGTCCAATAATTTTTAAATTATTTCTCCTGGATCTATTTTCCAGGTCAGTGGTTTTTCCAATGAGATATTTCACATCGCCTTCTTTTTTTTTTTCATTTGTTTGGATCTGTTTAATAGTATCTTGATTTCTTATAAAGTCACTAACTTCCATTCACTTCAATCTAATTCTGAAGGAATTATTCTCTTCAGTGAGCTTTTGAGATTCTTTTTCCATCTGGCAAATTTGGCTTTTTAAGGCATTCTTTTCCTCATTGGTTTTTTGGGCCTCTCTTGCCATTTGAGTTAGTCTATTTTTTAAGGTATAATTTTCTTCAGTCAGGTTGTTGATTCTCTTTTCAGGATTTTCTTACATTATTCTCATTTCTCTTCCCAATTTTTCCTCCACTTCTCTTATTTGGTTTTCAAGATCTTTCTTAAGCTCCTCTATGGCCTGTAACCTATTCATATTTTTCTTGGAAGCTTTTGGTGTAAGAATTCTGACTTTGTTGTCTTCCTCCTGTTCCATCCTTTGATCCTTTTTGTCCCCCAAAAAGGAATACAAAGTCGGATTGCTGTGCTTGTTTTGCTTCTTTTGCTTGCTCATGTTGCCACTCAATTATTTGACTTTTGAGCTTTTTGCCACAGAATAACTCTGCTTCCAGAAAGGATAACTTTGTGCCAAATTGCTGGGTTTTCTCACCTGCTGGAACTATAAGTTGGGTGCAGGTTAAAGCAAGACAGATTACTCCTCAGACTGGTCACTTGGTGCCCCTACAATCTCCAGGCTAGGAGCTCTGAAGCAGCCACATGGCAGCAGCTGCATAGCCGCCATGCCTCCATAACTTTTCCCTTTGGGGGCAGAGGCAGGTCTGCACTCCTGGAGCCCCTGTTCCCACAAAGTCCACAGTGACTTCTCACTTTGTCTTTGGTATTTATGGGTTGATAATTTTGTAAACCACCACAACTGCTGGTGATCTACTCTCCCAACATCCACTCCATCCAAGGCTGGTCAGCGCACCCTGAGGCTAAAACCATGGACTCACATGGGGCTGGGCTTGGCTCCCAACATGCTGAGATGGACTCTTCCTGTCTGCCTCCTTGGCTGTCTTCAGTGGGAGATTTTTTTCTCTGTGTCACTTTGTGGGTTCTGTAGCCCTGAAGTTTTTTTAGAATCATTTCATAGGTATTTGAGGTGGTTATGGAGGGGACATACAGGTTTTCCCTGCTTCTATGCCACCATCTTGACTCCACCCACCTATCCTCCTGCTTTTAAAAAAAATAATCTTATCCCACCATTGCATAATAGCCCTTCAATACAGCTATCATATCTCCCTTACATTTCTTCTACAGGCTAGATTTTCTTGTTTCCTTCTGTGAATTTTCATATGGAAGATATAGCATATAAAGACTTAAACTTGGAAATAGGAAGACCTAATGCTGTCTCATGTATTTACTAGCTGTGTCACTCTGGGAAAGTCATTCAATCACTTATCCTCAGTTTCCTTATGTGTAAAATGGGAATTCCTATAACACCTGCTTTATTGGCCAATCCTTGTAAGATACATTATATCACTGGCCAAGAGTCCATCCTATATTTTAAACAGTGGTTTGGATATCTAAGATCTGTTATCAGGGACCATCTTTTTAATGGGTACCAGCTATTCTTAGATCTGACTTGCTTGTGTGAGGTTGCTATCTTCAAATAATAGCAGCGATAAAAAAAAGACAATATATTCCCTTAAAGTCTTCAATGTCTTGTTAAGATCTTCATAACTCTTAGCAATGTTCTATAGATTCTTGCTAAAACTGTTTCTCCTTAGAAGAATTACTAGAAATTAATAGTGGTTGTAAGATTTGACAAGTCTCAGGCCACTCTCTTCCACATTCTGAATTCCCAAGAAAGAGATAAGACCTCTCTATTGTTACTGTTAGATCAGCAAAAGATTGTTTCCATGCAATCAGAAGGAAATTACCAAACTTACCTACTCATTGCTTCTTACTGACTCTTACTGGTTGATCTCTTTCCCAACGCTATCTGTGGATTCACATCATCATTTTTTGGAGTGCAAGTTACTACTTGCTCCTCAGAAAGTCTAGCACTCTAACTTCATTTAGTGCCCGGGATTCTTGGAATTCTTTTCATATTTACCTGGAGTTTTGATCATAATAAAAATGATGATGATTATGATGAGGATGAAAATGTAAGTAATACTAATGATAATACTAGCATTCATATAGCACCTTAAGTTTTTTAGAGCATCTTACAAATATCTCATTTTTCCTTGCAAAAACTCTGAGAGACAGGTGCTATTATTATTCTCATTGCATAGATGAGGAAACTGAAGCAGACAGGGGGTAAATGGCTTTCCAGGGCCACATAGCTAGAAAATGCTTGAGGTAGGATTTGAACTTGGGTCTTCCTGATTCCAACTCCAAAATTCTATCTGCTGCACCACCTAGCTCCCTTTCCTAAGTAATTTCTTACATATTGAATTTGATTCTACTTGCCTATGTATTTTCCACCTCTTAATCTTGGTTGTGCATTAAGAATCCATATTTAATAAGACTCTCTTTCTTCCACATGACAATACTTCAAGTATTTGAAAAAAAAAACCTTTCAATCTTCACAACCCATTCTTCTCCTCAATGGGTTAAGCGTCCCTTGCTCCAAATGATACTAAAATGAGATATTCTTTGTCTAACCTACCTAAAATAGTATCATGCACAATTCAGTGCTTTGTAAATGATTTCTTTCTAATGAAGACCATAGTCTAGTTAATCAAGTGCCTTGGGCTTTTGGCAGAAAACTTCTAATTACCAATTAAAGGCAATTGAAAAATCTCTCTTCATCTCCAGAAAAAAGATGGGAGGAATGCTATAAATAAATAAAGATTTGCTTAGGATCCACCAATGACTAGGCTTCCAGTTATGCAAATAGCTTGGGTCAACCTGTACTTTGTTATAACAATCCTTCACAAAAACTATGAATACTAATAATATGGGGACAAAGAGGTTTGGCCTTATGTCATTATTGTTATCAATTCAATATCAACATTATTAATCTGTATTAGTAATTATTATTATTAGTAATATTTAATATAATCATTAGCAATATTTAATATAATTATTAGTAATGTTGATTACTTCTATTGTTAGTAAAAGTAGAAATGTTAGCCTTATTATCATTGCTATTGTTATTAAAATTAGAAATGTTTGGGAAGTTCAAAAGCTTTTTTTGAATATTTGAAGTATTGTTACATGGAAGAGATAAGCCTTATTAAAAATATAAGAGCTGCCAGGTGAGGTAATGATATCCTTAGTCATTGGACATGTTGAAGTGGAAACTGACTGATCACTGGAGGGTTGTATAGAAAAGAATACTTCACTTGCATTTTCAAGATGGTAGAGTAAGAAAGGAAACTTCTGAAGCCCTATGAAATTCTATTCCAAACAACTATAAAACCACTTCATAATTGATCTAAGAAAATGGAAGCAGATTAGCATCATGGCAGGAAAGGTCTATTTCACTGGGGTGGGATGGAAGCAAGATCCAATAGCAGTAGTAGCAGCCAGTATCATAGTAGGGGGCCCAAAGCAAGGCTACAAGCTTGGTACAATCCATCAATGAAGCTCCACCCCTCTGTAAACCAGCAGCCCTGTGGGCAAGTAAGATGTCTGCTCAGCACAACAAAGCTGAACATGGATCAAATCCTCAGCACTAACCACAGGCAAAGCCTTGACCCCACTGCTGACTAGTAGTGAAGCCCTGCCCCAGGGCTAACCAATAATGAGTTTCTTTCCAGGGCCTGACAGCACAGGGGCCAGTTCCATAGCAACAAAGCTGAAGGGCCTCACCCATGGGGCAGACCAGCAACAATATGCCTGCTCCAGGGCCAGCCACCAGAAAAATTCTACTGCCATAGCAACCCACCAACAGGGCCCCAATCCTGGGGCCAGGAGTGAAACACCACAGCCCGGGAGGTCAACAAAGGACCCACCCCCCAGCATAAATTAGAAAGATAGTCTATCAACAGTAAGACCCTGAAGCCTACCACAGAAATCTTGGGACAGTGTAGTACCAGAGCACAACTCTCACATGAAAACACCAAGTAGCAAAAAAAAAAAAAAAAAAAAAAAGCAAAACACACAAACAAACAAAAATGAACTTGACTATAGAATGTTACTATGGTGAGAGAATTGAGGCATAAACTTAGAAGAGGACAAATAGCGTCAAGATGGCTACATGTGAAAACCCAAAGAAAAATGTAACTTGATCTCAGCTTCCCCCCCCCACACAAAAAACCAACCTCTTAGAAGAGCTTTAAAAGGATTGTAAAAGGCAAATTAGAAAAGTAGAAGAAAAAAATTGAAAAAGAGATGAGAGTAATTCAAGGGAATCAAAAAAGAGTCAATAGCAAGGGAAAAGATATACAAAAATTGCTTTAAAAAATAATTCCCTTAAAAAATAAATTGGCCAAATGGAAGAGGAAGTACAAAAACTCACTGAAGAAAATAATTCCTTAAAAATTAGAATTGAACAAGTGGAAGCTAATGACTTTATAAAACATTCAAGATATGATAAATCACAATCAAAAAAAAGTAAAAAAAATATGAAAGAAAATCTGAAATTTCTCATTGGGAAAAAAAAAACTGACCTAGAAAATAGATCCAGGATAGATAATATAAGAATTATTGGACTACCTGAAAATCAAGATTAAAAAAATAAGCCTGGACAACATCTTACAAGAAAGTATAAAAGAAAACTACTGTGATATATTAGAACCAGAGGACAAAATAGAAATTGAAAGAATCCACCAAACACCACCGAAAGAGATCCCAAAATGAAAACTCCCAGAAACATCATAGCCAAATTCCAGAGTTCACAGATCAAGGAGAAAACACTGAAATCTGCCAAAAGGAGACAATTCAAATATCATGGAACTACAGTCAGTATTACACAGGATTTGGCAGTTTTCACATTAACGAATCAGAAGCTTTGGATATGATATGTCAGGATTACAACCAAAAGTCATCTACCCAACAAAATTGAATATAATCTCTCAGGGGGAACTAAGTATATTTAACAAAATAGAAGATTTTTGAGCATTTCTAATTAAAAGACCAGAGCTGAATAATAAAAAAAAAATATGGCCTCCAAATACAAGACTTAAGGGAAATAGAAAAAAGGATTAAAAAAAAAAGAAACACTATAGAGAAAACATTAAGAAATTTAATAAGATTAAACTGTTTATATTTCTTTATTACTATAAGAACAATTAGAAGGAGGAGATATATATATATATATATATGGCATAGATATAAGATGACTTTGATGGTATGATTATTCCCTATCCACCCACCCCCCACCAAAAGAAATAAAGGGATAAAGAAGGAAATTGCACTGGAAGAAGAAGGGGAAAAATTGAATGGGGCAAATTATCCCATATAAAAGAGCCATGAAAGAACTATTATAATGGAGGGAAAATGGTGGGGGGAGTTAACCAGAGGGGGAACCTGTGGGTCTTGAGGTAACAGGTTCCCTATGCTTGGCTTCAACTTTACTCTCATCAAAATTGATTCAAAGAGAGAATACCATACACACTGAATTGGATTTAGAAATCTATCTTACCCTATAAGGAAGGAGAAAAGGATGGGAGCAATAAAAGGGGGAAGGGAGGCTGAAAAAAAATGAGTGTAGATTGGTAAAGGTGGTAATCAGAAGTAAAAGAGCTGTGTGAGGAGAGAAAGGGTTGGTAATAAGGGGGAAGGGGATAAGCAAGGGGAAAATAGAATGAAAGGAAATACTGAGTTAGTTAATATAACTATAAATGTGAATGATAAGGACTTGCCCATAAAATGGAAAAGGATAGCAGAATGGATTAAAAGACAGAATCCTACAATATGTTTTTTTTTACAGGGAACACATTTGAAGCAGAGAGATACGCATAGGTTAAAGATAAGGGGATGGAACAAAATTTTTTATCCTTCAGGTGAAGCAAACAATTCAGTAGAAGCAATTGTGATCTCAGACAAAGCAAAAGCAAAAATAGATTTAATTAAAAGAAATAAGGAAGGAAACTATATCTTGCTAAAAGGTGCCATATACAATGACATCATATCGATACTAAAAATATATGCACCAAATGGTATAGCATCTAAATTTTTGAAGAAGTTGAGTTATAGGATGAAATAACTAATAAAATTATACTAGTGGGGGACCTCAAATTTCCCCTTTCAAAACTAAATAAATCTAACAAAAATAATCAAGAAAGAAGTTAAGGACTTGAATAAAATTCTGGAAAAGTTAGGTATGATAGGTTTCTGGAGAAAATTGAATGGAAACAGAAAAAAATATACTTTTTTTTCTCAGCAGTACATGACACATATACACAAATTATCATGTACTCGGCCATGAAATCCTCGCAATCAAATGCAGAAAAAACATAAATAATAAATGCACTCTTTTTCAGATTATAATGCTATAAAAATTAAAGTCAATAATTGACAATGGAGAGATTAAAAATTTATCTAAAGTTAAAGAATCTAATCCTAAAAAATAAATGGGTAAATGAATAAATTGTAGAAACAAGCAATGATTTCTTTGAAGAAAATGACAACAGTGAGACAACATACCAAATTTATGCAATGGAGCCAAAATGGCACTTAGTGGAAAATTTATATCTCTAATTGCTTACATCAATAAAGTAGAGAAAATGCAGATCAATGAATTGGGCATACAACTTATAAAACAAGAAAAATTTAAAATTCCCAAATACCAAATTGGATATCCTGAAAACCAAAGGAGAGATTAATAAAACCAAAAGTAAGAAAACCAGTGAATTAATTATTCAAATTGGTAGCTAGTTTTATGGAAAAAAATAAGATAAATAATTAATTCAATTTAAAAATTGAAAGGAGAAAAACAAATTACTAGTATCAAAATGAAAGGTATGAATTCACCACCAGTAAAATGTGAATTAAGGCAATTTTTAGGAGATATTTTGCCCAATTACATGCCAATAAAGTTGACAGTCTAAATGAAATGGATGGTTATCTACAAAAATATAAATTACCTAAATTGACAGAAAACAAAATAAAATTCCTAACCTGATCTTAGAAATAGAACAAGCCATCAATGAACTTCCTAAGAAAAAATTCCCAGGACCATATGAATTCACAAGAGAATTCAACTGAACATTTAAAGAACTATTAACCACACTGGGAAAATAGAGAAAGAAGTCCTACCACATTCTTTTTATTTCTTTAATCGTGCTTCCACCTGAACCAAAAAGAGCCAAAACAGAGGAGGAAAATTATAGACCAATTTCCCTAATAAATAATGATGTAAAAATTTCAAATGAAATACTAACAAAGAAATTACAAAAATATATCACAAGAATCATATACTATGACCAGGTGGGATTTATAGCAGGAATGTAGGACTGCTTCAATATTAGGAAAACTGTCAACATAATTGACCATATCAATCAATAACTAAACCAGCAGAAATCATATGACTATATCAATGGATGCAAAAAAAGCCTTCACCAAAATACAACACCCATTCCTATTAAAAACACTAGACAGGCTAGGAACAAATGGATCTTACCATAAAATGGTAAATAATATTTATCCAAAACTATCATCAAACATTATCTGTAATGAGGATAAGCTAGAACCTTTCTAAATATAATCAGAGGGGAAGCAAGAATATCCATTATCACCTCTACTATTTAATATTTGTACTAGAAATATTAACTATAGCAATAAAAGAAGAAAAAGAAATTAAAGGAATTAGAGTAGGCAACAAGGAAACAAAAGTATCACTCTTTGTAGATGATATGATGTTACACTTAGAAAAGCCCAGAGAATCAACTAAACACTACATGAAATTATTAACAACTTCAACACAGTTTCAGGATATAAAATAAACTTACATGAATAATCACATATTTTTAAATATTACCAACAAAGTCCAGCAGCAAGAGATAGAAAGAGAAATTCCATTTAATATACTGTAGACAACATAAAATATTTGGGAGTTAACCTGCCAAGACAAATCCAAGAATCATATTTTTAAAAAACACAAACTATAAAACACGTTTCACACAAATAAGGTCAGATCTAAACAATTGGAAAAAAATATTAATTGCTCATGAGTAGACCATGCCAATACAACAAAGATGACAATTCTAACTAAATCAATCTATTTATTCAATACTATACCAATTATCAAAAAATGTTTTAATGAGGAAGAAAAATAATTACAAAATCTGGAAGAGCAAACAAACACTTAAGGATATCAAATTAATCACTGAAAAAAAAAGTGCAAAAGGAGGTTGTCTAGCCATACCAGATCTCAAACTTTACTACAAAGTTGCAATTATCAAAATAATCTGGTACTAAGAATTAGAGTAGTGAATCAGTGGAATAGATTGGTACAAGTAGCATTGTACTAAAAAGATCATAGTAATCTAGTATATGATAAACCCAAAGATCCAAGCTTTGGGAACAAAAATTCATCATTTGACAGAAACTGTTGGAAAAACTGATGGCAGAAACTAGGTCTATAGACCAAGATCCCACACTATATACCAAGATAAGGTTAAAGTGGGTACATGATTTACACATAAAGAGTGATACCATAGGCAAATTAAGAGAGCATGGAATGGTTTTCCTGTCAGATTTATGGACAACGGAAAAATTTAAGACCATAGGAAATATGCATCTTTCTTCAAGATAAAGAGGAAAGAGAGAACATGGTAAAGAGGAAAGACAGAATGTTAGACACATTGTAAGCTGCTGTAACTCTTTTGGGTGATTTTGTTTTCCCTTTTTTATAAAAAAAAAAGGGGGGGTTTCAATTTGAAAGGCTTTCTTTTAGTTTTTTCATTTATAATTTTTTTTCATTTCTACTTCATCTATTTTTATTTCAATTTTCAATATTTCCCGTTATATTCTTATTTTAGGTTTGTTTACTTGGCTTTCAATTTTTCAAATATATATACATATATTCAATTCAGTTCATTAATCTTTTACTTCTCTATTTTTACTATAATTTAATATTTTATATTTCACCAATTCTGTGTAAAAACAATTTTTTTCATTAAAAAAATTTTGAGTTCCAAATTCTCTCCCTCCTTCCCTTCCACCTCTCCCCCCCAAAGAATTGAGAAGGCAAGCAATTTTATATAGGTTATATATGTGTAGTCATGCAAAACATATTTCTATGTTAGTCATGTTAGGAAAGAAAACAGGCAAAAAAATGAAGAAAAATTAAAATATATGCTTCAATTTACATTCAGACTCCATCAGTTCTTTCTCTGAAGAAAGACAGAATTTTCTATCATTCAGAAGTCATTCAGAACTCTCTTGGATCATTGTATTGCTGAAAATAGGTCATTCACAGTTGATCATAATACAATATTTCTGTTACTGTATGCAATGTTGTCCTGTTTCTGCTCATTTCACTTAGTATCAGTTCATATAAGTCTTTCCAGTTTCTTCTGACAACATCCTGTTTGTCACTTCTTAGAGCACAGTAGTATTCCAACACAATCATAAACAACTTATTCAGTCATTCCCCAACTAATGGATATCCCCTCAATTTCTTATTCTTTGCCACCACTAAAAGAGCTGCTATAAATATTTTTGTTCATATAGATACCTCTCCTTTTTTATCTTTTTGGGATACAAGGTAGTAGTATTAAGTTGGTCAATGGATTCTAAAGACCTTTGGGCATAATTTCAAGTTATTCCCTAAAATGACTGAATAATAAGTATACCACTTCACCAACAGAGCATTAGTTTCTCAATTTTCCCACATCCCCTCCATTTGTTATTTTCCTTTTCTGTCATATTAAGCCAATCTGTTAAATATGAGGTGGTACCTCAGAGCTGTTTTAATTTGTGTTTCCCTAACAAATAGTGATTTAGAGCATTGTTTTTCATATGTTTATTGCTAGCCTTGATTACTTTGTCTGAAAACTGCCTATTCACATCCTTTGACCATTTATCAAATGAGCAATGGCTCTAATGTCTATAAATTTGGCTCAGTTCTTTATATATTTGAGAAATGAGGTCTTTAATAGAGAAACTTGCCATAAAATGTTTTCAGTTAGGATCACTATGTATTTCCTTCCATTCTATTTTCTCCATTTATCCTACTCTCTCTCTCTCTTTTCACCCTATCTTCAAATGTGTTTTGTTTCTGACTTTTACTTCCCACAATCTTCCCTCTCTTCTATCATCCCCTTCCCTTCTTTTATCCCTTCCCTCCTACTTTCCTATAGGGTAAGATACATTTATACACCAAAATTCATGTCTATATTATTCCCTCTTTGAGTCAATTATGAGATTAAGGTTCACATGCTCCCTCACATTACCTCCCCCATCTTACCTTTTTCTGTAAAAGCTCTTTTGCATCTTTTTATGTCAGATAATTTACCCAATTCTACCTCTCCATTTCCACTTCTCCCAGTATATTCCTCTTTCTCTTCTCTTACTTTTATTTTTTCTTTAGATAATCATCTCATCATATTCAAGTCACAACCATGACCTATTTCCATGTATACTCCTTCTAACTGCCCTAAAAATGAGAAATTTTTAGGAGTTATAAGTATCACTTTGCCTTGTAGGAATCTAAACAGTTTGACCTTATTGAATACTTTATGATTTCTCTTTCTGTTTACCTTTTATGCTTTTCTTGAATATTGTATTTGATAATCAAATTTCCTGTTCAGCCTTGGTCTTTTCACCAGTACTGCTTGAAAGTCCTCTATTTCAATGAATATCCATTTTTTCCTCCTGAAGAATTATAGTCAGCATTGCTGGGTAGTTGATTCTTGGTTGTAATCATAGCTCTTTTGTCCTCCAGAATGTCATATTTCAACCTCTTCTACCCTTTAATGTAGAAATTGCTAAATTTTGTGTTTTTTATGACTGTGATTCCTAGATACTAATGTTGTTTCTTTTTGACTGCTTGTGATATTTTCTCCTTGACCTGGGAACCCTGGAATATTCTGACTCTAATATTCCTGGAAGTTGTTGACTCTCTTTTTCAAATGATTTTTTTGCATCACCCTAATTTCTCTTCCCAATTTTCCCTCTACATCTTTTAGTTGATATTTTGAGCTCTTCTATGACCTGAGTGAGACTAATTCATATTTTTCTTTGAGACTTTGGATGTAGCAATTTTAACTTTGTGGTCTTCTTCTGACTTTATGCTTTAATCTTCCTTCTCACCATACTAAATTTCTACAGTCAGGATCTATTTCTGTTCTTTGCTCATTTTTCCAAACTATTTTTTTATTTTGCTTTTTTTGAGGAAGGCAGGACAATTGGGGTTAAGTGACTTGCTTAAGGTCACACAGCTAGTAAGTATTTGTCTGAGGCCAGATTCAAACTCAAGTCCCCCTGACCCCAGGGCTGGTGCTCTACTCACTGCACCACCTAGCTGCTCCCCCCATCCTATTTCTTGAATTTTAACTTTATGGCAAAGTGGGGCTCTGCTTTCTGAATGGAGAGGCATTGTCCCAAGCTTCAGAGTTTTTGTATGACTTTTGGAGATAATTCTGGGGACCTGTAAGGTTTTGGTTCTTCCAAGATGGTATGAACTAGGGAAAGGTGTGTTTACTACTCTCCTGGCCTGTGTACTGATATGTGAACAACCATAAGCATACCTTTTACCCTGAAACTGTGACCAGGGTCCCAGTTCCTTTGTGGCTGCTAGCTCTGGTATGTTAGTGCTCCTCCTTGTCCTCAGACTAAGACCTGTATTCAAATATGGGCAATGAAACAGAATCTTGCTCCCTATGCCAGCAAAGGGACCCATTTAGTCTCCTTCTGATTTGTTGTCTGAACTTCTTGCCATCTGTGGACTGAGAGGTCTGGAAATCTCCTCACCTACAACTGATTCAGTAGCTTCCTAGGCCTTCTCCATTCATCCTATCTATATCATGCCACTAGAACCAAATTACTCCAGAGGAGAAAATGAGGCTGGTGACTTTGCACAGCCCTCCCTTATTTAAATCCAATTCATTTACAATACATGCCATCATTTCCCTGATGTCATGGTCTTCTTTGAGAATGAAGGACGAACAACAATGCCTCCAAGGCCTATTGCTGGTTTGCTGGAGTGTAGCCTGAACAGAACTGAGCCTCATTCTCATGCCAGTGCAACAGACCTTTCCTGCCAAGCTTCCAAATTATCTTTGACTGGAAAATTATTTTACCTTGTTCTTTTGTGGGTTCTTCCACACCAGAATTTGTTTTGAGGTATTATTTAAAGTTTTTTGAAGGGGCTTTAGAAAGAATTCAGGCAATTCTCTGCCTTTTCTCTGCTATCTTGGTTCCCTACTTTTCTGTTTTATTATTGTATGATTGTAAGGATTTGTTTTCCCTAAGGAGCTGGAAGTTAGTGGTTCAGTAGATACCGTGTTTCCACGATAATAAGACCTATCCCGAAAATAAGCCCTCCCCTTACTGTGTAAGATTCCTCTAAAATAAGCCCTCCCCCCAAAATAAGCCCTATTGCGATTGCTACTGTAGTGAAGGTGATCCCCTGCGCTACACGCTACATTATGGTACCCTCTGTATGCACCGTCCCTCCCCTGGGTGAAATGCATGCCGTGCTCCGAGCTGCATCCAATCAGAGCTGCAGCAGTGAGCGCGTCATCCTGTTCTTTATTGAATTCATTATTGAATAAAGGTACATTTTTTTGTTCACATTTACCTATTTATTAAAATTGCTGTCAATGTTCATTAAAATAAGCCCTCCCCTGAAAATAAGCCCTCTGGTGTTTTTCTGTCCAAAAAAAATAATAAGACCGGGGAAACACAGTAGAATACTTGACTTGGAATCAGGGAAACCCAAATTCAAATCTCATCTCAGGCATTTACTAGTTGTCTGCCTCAGTTTCTTCACCTGTAAAATGGAGGAAATAACAGCACCTACCTCACAAGGTTGTGAGAACCAAATGAAATAATATAGTAAAGCTCTTAGCAAAGTCCCTGGCATATAAGAGGAATCTAATGTGCTTATTCTCTCGCATTCCCCCATTCTGTAGCTACCCAGAAATTTTGATATTTTGTTTCATAAGTATACGTGTTACATATTTATTGTTTCTCTGATTTATACTTTGACTCACTCATTATTCAGAGTCTTGTTGTTAATCTTCATTGGGGCATACATCTTTTTTTTTTTTTACTTCCTGAACTGATTAGTATTTTTATTGCACTATAGTCTATAAAGGATGTGTTTGCCTTTTCTCTTTTTATATTTGTTTATATATCACTATGTCTTAACATATGGTTAAATTTTTTAAAAGCTCCAAGTGTTGTTGAGAAATATATATGGGTATGCATGTGTATGAGAGTTCTTGATCAGTCCCATTAAGAACAGAGAACAATTTCTTTTTTACCTAGTTTTTCCAGTAATTTGTTCAATTTTATATTTTCCCTTTTACTTATCTTTATGTTAAATTTATCCAAAACATACAGATGAATTATTGAAATTTCCTGCCACTACTATATCTATATTTCCTGACAATTCAGGTTTTTTTTTTCTTTTGAAAGTTAAATATTGAAATTGTTTTGTTCTCTATGGTTCTTTTCAGCATAATGTGTCTTTCTCATTTATCTCATTTTATCTCATTGTATATTATGGTTGCATATGTTTTACTGATAACTTGATGGCAGCTCATGTTTTTGGATTCAGCTGAAGCATAGTAAATGTTCGGTCCTCTGTTTTTTTTTTTCTATACATATTTTTATTGTTTAGGTTTGTTTCTTGTAAGGAGATAATTGTGGAATTTTGTTTTCTTAACTAATTTATTTGTCTTTTAAAAAAATATTGGAATATAACATCCACATTTAAAGTTTAATTTTTTTAGTTAGATTTTTATTTTCCTGCAATTTTCTCTGATATTTTTATTGAGATTTATTTCTCTCTTCCTCTGAAAGTACAGTACTTTGACTCTCAACTTATTTTAGCTACTTAAAGGCAAACCTATTCCTACCAGTTCTTTTCCCTTTCAAAATTCTTCCTCCCCCCACCGTTGTTAAAAGGAAGGGGAGGGAATTAACACTTTTTAACGTGCAGGGATTTTGCTAAGAGATTTGTTACATTATTTCATTTGACCCTCACAACAACCTTGTGAGGTAGGAGCTATTATCTCCATTTTACAGTTGAAACTGAGTCAGAAAACTTGAAAATGCCTGAAACCAGATTTGAACTCACATTTTCCTGACTCCAGACTCAGTTCTCTATCTACTGTGCCTCTACTGTCAGCTCAGGGAAATCAAGTTCAGAAAATTATTTTTTAGAAACCCTTTTCTTTATGTTTGGAGTTTTGTTTAACT
The DNA here is from genome assembly GCF_028583685.1 of Petaurus breviceps papuanus. Classification (NCBI taxonomy): domain Eukaryota; kingdom Metazoa; phylum Chordata; class Mammalia; order Diprotodontia; family Petauridae; genus Petaurus; species Petaurus breviceps. The sequence continues at coordinate 26,948,696 of NW_027187460.1, read as the reverse complement.
AATTAGCTCCTTTTTATTTCTTATTTTTAGCTAGTTATTTATTTCTTCCCCTCTTTTCCTTTCAGATGAGTAGCCAAGTAAATATCATTTTCCTCTTTCCTTCATTTTGCTTGTTAGTTTTAAATATTCATATTCTGTGCCTATTTCTAAAAATAATGTTTGTTCTGTACACTTATTTCTTTTTCCTTTCTATCTACTCTAGACATTTTTCTTCAATTCATGGTTCATATATTTATTTACTTCTTTAGTTACTCTATTTCTGAGGGAATCAAAGTTTATAAAGTACCTATTTGTATTCCCTCTTCCAAAATATTTTGGAGACAATCTAAATTTTTCTTGGATATCTTGCCTCTGACCCCCTTTTTTTTTTCTTTTGTGCCTAATTATGACAGATATGTATTCCTTCAATATGTAGAAAGGATAGAAGTATTCCTCTATGGTATAAAATTTCACATGTCCTTTCTTGTGCAATCCATTTTCTTTTTCTCTTGCTTATGATCATTTTTCTCATTGCCATGAAGTTATCTCACTGGCTGCACAGTCTCCTACACTTCTGGAACCTCTGATACTCCTTCTCCAGTTATGGGATGAGTGGTCTTTCTAAGAACCAAATCCCTGCAGATTATATCTATTTTCAGATCCCTATCTCCATTTATAGCATATCTCCCTTCTCTCACAGTCAGATCCCCCTCTCACCATTGAAAGCAGATTTCCCTTTTTCTTTTCCCCTATTTCCTCCCTCCTTTTGCCTCCCCTCTTGTCAGCCCTCTTCTTGAGAGAATATGGGAGTTATTTTTTTCCTCTTCATTTGTAATTCTTTACTTGTTAATAGTACATCACGTATTTACCTTTATTGTCTTCCTTTCCTGTCCCCTTTTGTGCATCTTCCCATTTTGCAGTTTAGTTCCATAAAAAATATTGATTAACCTGCTGGCATGGAGTTGTCAGGTATTGTCCATGTTTCTATTTCTTTGTCATCACTTCTATTTTATTTCTGTTTCATCATAGCCAACTTGTGTTCTTTTAAAAGGATGTTTCTTAATGGTTTCTCTTTTAGTTTTTTTGTTATTATTCTTACTTGCATTTCTTTACCTTTTATGTATTTCTGTTGTCTGGAGTGTTAAACAGAAAATCATTTGCTTAGGCCTGATTTTCTTTGTAGTAAGTCTTCAAATTAAATATATATATATACATATATATATATATATATATTCACATATGCACACACAAATACATGCAAACAGAAACCATTAATGAAATTATGTGCATTGTACACATGAAAATATACATATACACATGTATGCACACATACATATATACATATACATGCACATGTGTGTATGTATATCGCACATTTTTCATTAATGGCTAGGCTAAGTTTGGCAGGGTATGTGACCTTGTGTTACGTTTTGAGCTTGTTTACTCTTTGGAGCACATTATTTTATTCCCTTCTGCAGAACAGTTATACAGAACAATCTCATATTATTTGAATTTCCTTTTCATTGTATTTCAAATTTTTCCTGCTGTTCTCTCTGTGTAGTTGAAGGTCTCTCTCACTTGCTTTTCATTGAAATTGTTGAATTTAATCGATGTGTATCTTAGGGTTTGAAGCATAGGTTTATTTTTATGTTTTGTTGATGTTTTGTTTTCCTAGAGGTGATTGGTTGATTCTTTTAATTGGTGATTTGTTTTCTCTGTTCAGAAATCCTGGGTACTTTTATTATATTCGTTCTTGAATTATGGTCTTCAAGTTTTTTTGTTTTTGTTTTTACCTTCTTATGTTTCCCAGGAGATTTGTGATCCTTAAGTATATGCATCTTTTCTTTAGGATTAATAAATTTTGCTCCTATGGAGATTATATTTTCTTTTGATGTCATTGCTTTTTGCTTCTCCTCTTCCAGATTACCCTTCATTTCTGTGTATTTGCATTCCCAAACAGTTGTTCTATCTTTTGTATATTTAGTGAGGTTTCATGTTTTTTTTTCTATTCTACTATTTATTTCTGGTGTTCAGATTGAAATTCTTTCATAATTCTATTTCTTTTAAACAATTTGGGAACATCCTGTTATGGTCTCATGCTCTTTTGCAAATCCACATAGACCTTGTCAGGTGCTGATTTATTTTTCTTTTTTGTATATTGTTTATTCATGAATGTTGGTATTCTTGTAGCTGATCTGGAAGCTATATCCCTTTCTGTTAAGAATATCTTCAAAGTTGATTCATTTGTTCATGCTCAAGGTCTTTCATTAAGTTCCCAACTATCTGAGATCTTTGGTAGTTTCAAACTTTTTTTCCCTTAGTATTTCCCTGTTTCCCTTCTGACATTTCTCTCTTTGATTGAGTCTTCCCTGGGGGCTGGACCCCAGAACTGCCTTCTCCTACACTTGAGAATTTCAATTTCCCTGGATTTTGTCTCTAATTCAAGTTATTTGGGGTGTGGGGGGGAGGTAAGAGAACTAGTCTCAGTCAGATGCAAATCACCCTAATTCTCTCTGTTCCTCACTTCTCTAGCTGAGTAGTGCACTATGACAAAGGACTGACACACTACAGTCCTAACCAAATTAAGATTCTGTCTTTTGAATTTCTGTGTAATTAGGCTGAGGGAGATGTAGGAAAAGGTTGTGTGTGAGTGGCATTTGAATACCCCTTCCAGATATGTACCTCCAGCTCTTCTAGTCCTTCTATGATGGCCAGTGGGGATGCTGAATAAATTCATTGGGATTGAAGGATTAGTTTTCTCTGCTTTCAGTGCAGGAAGTTTTTTTTTTTAATTTCATTAGGGTACTTGGTGTCCTTAGAACCATGGAGACAGCTGAAATTGCTTTATTGTATATAATTTCTATTTTAAAGTGGTTTGAGAGGTATGAGAATCAAAGAAACTATCTATTCCTCCATCTTGTTAGTCACATAAACCACTGGATATATTAATCAGCACACATTTATTACGTGACTATTGTGTGCCAGGTACTCTGGGGATAAAATAAGAGGCAAAAAAATGACCCTTGCTTTCCAGAAGCTTATAGTCTAATGGGGGGGGGGGGGAAGGGGAGGAGAGAAAAGCAACACATGAAAGAAACCTGGCGATGATAGGTTTGAGTACTCATGTAAGGCCATGTTGGCAAATTTTGGAATGTTAGAAATAAAGCCAGGGGGAAATGAAGGTTGGCCTTCCTGGGCCCTTCTTCAAGATAAAGACTCCAGGATGAACTCACACATGGGAGAAGGGTCCAGCATGGTGGAGGGGTGTTCCAGAATGTTCTGACCTGCAATGATAGAGAGAGTTTCTTCATTGGGGAACTCTTCATACCAATGAAATCACAGTCCCATGACCTATCCATAGATTCATAGGATTTTATAATTAAAAAAGTGATCTTAGAAGTCATCCAGTCAATCTCTTCATTTTAATGGTTCAAAAGCTAAAGTGAAGATAAGGGAAATGACTTAGCAAAGTCACAAAAGTAGATAGTACCGGTTAGTTCCAATATGATAGGATTTAGGACTAGAAAGGGTCTTAGAATTTTTCTAAACTCTATCTAGCATGATTAAGTGAAAAACACTGATTTTCAATCTAACAACCTGAGTTAAATCCAAGATCTTTTATTAGGTATATGACTTTGATCAAGTCATTTAATCTCTCTAGGCTTCATTTTATCATCTATCAGATGAGGAGGTTAAACTAGGTAACTTCTGAGGTCCTTTCTAACTCTCTGTAATGGAAATGCAAATTTAAAGATCTTCCCTGCCCCTAGGCTAAAGTGCACCTGGAGCCTGGGGTGGGAGGCTTGTTTTTCAGTAGATACTTCTTGATTGGCCAGTGGGTCAATAAGGTTGTTACATTCTCCGAGTCAGGAGAAGGCTATATAAGCCCTGATGTGAGGCTTTGTTTTGGGGCTCACTTTGAGAAGTGTTCTGTGATTTGATATGGATTCTGGGAAGCCGTTGTCCAGAGCCCCCTGGCTTTGAAAAACCCAGATGTTGAAAGCCAGATGTTGATTGGGTATGGATGTAATGGTTGGACAGTTTGAAATCTGTCCACTTGATCTGTTTCTGTCTTAATAATTCTGCCTGTATACTTTGAAGTTCAGGGTGCTGACCTTTTTCCCCTGAACGAGGTAAATGATATATGTTTGACTGATTAAAGTAAGCTTGTTAACCCATTTTGAGTTGATTTCCTTTATCAAAGCAGATCCAAGAACCTGTATTGGCAGCAAACCCTGAGGATGCTTGGGGTGCTTGCTGCTACACTCTCTATCTATGAAACTCATTTCAAAGAAGAGGAAACTGAGATCTACACAAATGACTTGCCAAAGATCACATGGGGGAAAGAACCAAAGGAATCAAACCCTCCAGTCCCACATCTAAATCTTTTCCATGAGCTGAATGCACTGATTTTGACCATGTGGGGCCTCCTCCCAAGTCTTATGACTCCTATCCTATGTTCTTTTCCCAAGACCACAACTTTCTAGTTTCTGTCAGGTCTCATACATGAGAACTGTAAGGAACTTTGTAGAATAGAGTTGTCAAATGCCTCCTGTAACACTCCTTAGTGCTGCCCCCACTCAGATTAAAATGTAATTGGGACATTTGAAACAAAATACATAAAAATACACTAAAACACATATAATGTTAATGTGTAGTTTTCTAAGTCAATAGAGATTCTGATAGATATATTAGTGGCCCCACCAATGTCGATGATTCTATCCAACTTGTCTCTCCCTCTGCTTCTCACCCCAGCTCTTCAAACCAAGAAACAGAGAGGTTAAAGGTTAAACTTGCCTATAGTCACAAAGCTTGCTAGTGGTTCAGTCAGGACTAGAAGTAATTTCTGCTGTTCAATCCCCTTTCCATTAGAACAAACTGACTCTCTAAGTTTTATTGTTGTTGTTTTTTTTCCCATGACTGTCTGTTCTGTCTTCCCTGCTCCAGCATATACTTCTTGAGGGCAGAAATCTTACCTACTATTCCCTTTAGATCTTTTCACTAGTACATAGGACATGCATAGGCTTTATAGTTGGAAGGGACCATAAATATTATCTAATCTAGAAGATCTGCACACAGTGGGTACCCAATGAATGTTGCTAGCTTGACACTTATACTTTGAGGAGATCAGGCATGTTCATATTGTTTGGTGAGCAAGGTAACTTTTTCAATGTGTTACAGAGAAAGTGCCACTCTGGGTCACAAGCCTTGCTTCCACAGTTGTAAAACCTGTCTGTTTGATGAACTAGAAGAGATGTGATGAACAAAGTCATACAAATCAATTTCAGGAAAGCAGAGATCTGTTCCTACCAATACCATTTCTGAGAGTAGATACAGTAACACACTTTTTTTTTTACATTTCTTCAAAAGTTTAGGGGGAGGTAGAAAAAAGGAAAGGGAAGGGGAATCTCATTTAAATTGTTTTCCACTTTAAAAGCTTGTGTGTCAGCAGAATAAGGGCCTTACAAAGCAAACTGACTCACACAACATCTCTTTTCATAATTCACAGTTGCCCCAATAATATTTACATGTCACATAGCTAGAACTTCCTTACAGAGGAGTCAAAAAATGAGAGGCCTTTGTGTATGATATCCCAAGACTCAGTTCAACTACCACTTTCTATACATAATCAAGTTCCACAGATGCCAATGCTTCCCTCCACTCATAATTACCCTATGTTTATTTAGTATGGAGCAGGATATAATCCTTCATGTGCAAGAGGATGGGGAGGTAGCTTATTTTGAAAAAGCTTGGAGATATATAAGGGAGGCACGCTACTTCCTGATTTTGAAAACGAGCAGACATTTTCTAACTGGTTCTGGTCTTCTAACCAAGTGATGAGAATACAGACTATTGATTTACTGTGTACCTGGATCTAGAGCCCATTTAAAAGGCACTAGTCAGTCAGGAACTCATTTTGTTCAGTCTTTTTCTTCCCTAACTTCTGTTCAGATAGGAAACAAAATTATATAATGGGAGAGTCCTTGTGCCCTCTCCATTCAAGACCAACATGCATGCAGCTCATGAATTTGGGCTTCTGTCCTTTACTTCACTGTGTTTATTAATTCAATTTTAAATGAAAAGGGTTGGAGATGACTACGAACTTATAAATTTTGAATGTCAGGAGAGGAATCCACCAGAAGTAGAGAAACTGGAGATGCCAGGATTTGAATAGGAAAAAGGCAGACTAATCCAATATAGTCATTGGCCATGTTGTGTTTGAAAGGGAACTTATTGCTCTGGTGGAGAAACTGTGTAAAGTGTCAATCCATTTTCTTAGTAGAGGTGGTATAGGATTGAGTGTGTCCCCCAAGTGTTGACAGGTTTGTATTTCTGTTCCTCCTGTATTTATGAAGTAAATATCACTTTGTAAAAGCTAATCAATGTTAATTGGCTAAAGGGAACTGGGACAATAACAACTGGAGACTAGCAGCAGGGAAAATACATTGGTTTTGTGAATGAGGCCAATAGGATTAAAGAAACATAAGTATTCTTATGTAGCCAATCTCCTTCTGAGGGAGTGAGGTCTACACAGATCTAGACAGACACATGGATATGTGCATGAGTACCTTGTATATCCCTTTATATGTTTATGTTGGTCTCCTGTGGTAGAATATAAGCTCCATAAGAGTAGGGACTATTTCACTCTTGTCTTTGGATCCCCAACACCTACCCCAGTACCTGGCACAAAATACAGCTGAATCAACTTTAAGTATCTTCAATGACTTTTCTTGTTCAATACCCTTCTGTGCTATGACTAAGCTTCATTCCAGACTTCCCCTACCATTCTAATTTGAGACTGCCTATCTGATGTTTTACTACAAGGTTTAATCTCTTATCATTAGGTAATATTCCCACCTCCACATCAAGCAAGTGTGGGCAAGCACATATGGGCACACGCCTACATACATGTGCACACACACATACACAAAGAGA
>NW_027187460.1:26929400-26941771 GCF_028583685.1 Petaurus breviceps papuanus | reverse complement strand
CAGAGAGAGAGAGAGAGAGAGAGAGAGAGAGAGAGAGAGAGAGAGAATCAGAGACAGGGAGAGAGAGAGAGAGAGAATCAGAGACAGGGAGAGAGACAGAGACACAAAGAGATAGAGAGCAGAGAGACAGAGAAGCAGAAAGAGAGAGTGGCAGAAGGAGAAACAGAGACAGAGAGTGAGAGTCAGAGACAGGGACAGAAGAGAGAGGAGAGAAGAGGAGAGGAGAGGAGAGGAGAGGAGAGGAGAGGAGAGGAGAGGAGGGGAGGGGAGGGGAGGGGAGGAGAGGGAAGCAAGGAAACCATGAAATATCATGGTCATGATATTTCCGTAACAGGCGGCGCTCTTGGCCCCTTCCATTGACTTTGAACCAAATTATGTGAAACAGTTTCAAAGACAGGTGAAAATTTAGAGGGAAATGAATATAGGCAGAGTGGTCAAGATGGGAAGACACTTCAAATGTTCCAAGTCATCTAGAATAACAATGAAAGTGACACATTGCCACAATGACAATGTAACTTTGTGACATCAATGTCAGAATGACACTGATGATCCTCTTACCTCTCCATCTCTTACTTTGCTCTGGATCTCTCACTAAAACTATATCCCATTTTAAATTTTTTTTTCTAAAATGTCACTTTCTGCATTGGCCATGTATTCTTGAAACACATTTCTCTAAGACCTGGCTCATTGATTGTATGTGACCTGGGGCAGTGGGTGGATTTTAGGAAACAGGAATTGAGGTTATTGTCCCACTGGGACAAAGAAAGAAAAAAAATTCCTAATTGGCAATATTTTTCTTAACAACTAGGGACTCAAGGGGAAAAATGCTTTTTATTGATCCTTATTATCACAGATCTCTCAGATTAAGAAAAAGATCAAAGGAATCCAGACTTTTACCTAGACACAAAAGGAGCCAATAGTGCTATGGTAGAAGGAGGCTTGTTAAGTAGAAAGCAGGGAATGTACTGCTCTGGCAGTCACTTCAGTCAACTCCCCTGCCCTCAATTTAATTCAGAAGCAAGTGAAGGAGCCTTATTACCTTTTTTGCCCTCCACAAATTCATGAACTTATTTGGGAAGAAGCAGTGACCAAAGGAATAGTTATGCCCAGGGGTAACTTAAAGGGAGAATCTGGGAAAGAGTGACTGCTCACATGGAGTTAGGGACTGAAGAGAGGGGTGGCTAGTGTTCTTCCTTAGTCAAACAACTCTATTCACCATTCCTCTCAGGTATTAAGTAAGACCAGAAAGGAGAGTGCTAGTCTCCTCAGGACTTTGGTGTTAATAATGGTTGTAAGAGCCTAGGGAAATAGGAAGTAAACCAGAGGGGTTCTGGAAGTATTGGGAAAGTGTATCTGCAGAGGGAAAAAGAGTTTGAAGTAAGGAAGTTAGAAGCCCAAGACAGTCACTGCAGATTGTATATTGACACAATGGATAGAGTGCTGGGCCTGGCATCAAAAAGACATGAGTTCAAATCTTGCCCCTGACACGAGTTGTATAACCCTGGGCAAGTCACTTAGCTCTGTTTGCCTCAGTCTCAATTGCAAGATGGGGATAACAGTAGCACCCACCTTCCAAGGCTGTCACAAGAATCAAGTGACATGATATTTGTAAAGCTCTCAGTACTGTTCCTGGCACATGGTATTTCAATATTTCATGCCATTATTTCAGCACATTAGAAACTCAGTGCTAGCTGGGGGAGTCACATAGGAAGGTCACATTTGTATTCATTCTTTCTCTATAGAAGAGAAAATCTAATGGGCTCTTGGTTCCTTAAGGAGTCTAAAAATAATTCCACATCGAATAAGAAGCATGCTAGTCTTAAGAGCCATTCACTGAAGGAGAAGAAGAAAAATGGCTTCAGGGAAAATTAGAACTCTAATTCTGTGGTGCATTAATGGATGCCTATAGTTCTCAATCCCTGGTGAATATTCTTACTTTTCTTCCACCACCCCACCTTAGGACTTGGTTCTCTGCTCCTCTGATAATCATAGTTTACTATACATTCTTGATTGCTCTCTCAGTCACCTAGAATATGATTCACTCAATACTCAGGTCCCAGGGTAGGGTCTTGGGGTGAGCCCTTTTATACATAGTCTATCCAGTTCAGTCTCTCATCTTACCCTTCAACTCAGTGGCCAGAGACATAAAGAATTTTCCCCTTTACCCTTACTTTGTCTTCAGGTAAAGAAAGCCTTACTGTCTTTAGTCTTCCATGCCCTCTTCCCTCCCACCCTACCCCCAGCCTCAAGCTAACTATACCTGAAACGTGTTAAACACTTAATGTTAATAATTTATTAATTGATTCTGTGAGAGGTATATGTTGTCCAGCCAAGAAGATATAGCATCTCCTCCAAGCTCATTTCCACCCCCACTGATTCACACTGGCACTGGTGGGTAGGACTCCCCAAAAGACCAACTGATACTTTGGGTTAAAGTGGTAACCTTGTGGGTGGCTATCCTTCTAATAATGTAGTTCACAAACGCTTAGCAGTATGATTCCCTGTAATAATTAGCCAATTCACTCAATTCCTTTTTCAGAAAACGCATTTACTAGAGTGGCAAAGTGAGAACAGCAATTACAAAGCATTAAAAAAAAAGCCTGAGGTTTGCTATCCCACAAATACACACAAAATATGTGGGGAGAAGAATGGGTATGCACTTAAAAGTAAATATTGGTCAAGTACATGTTTAGAGAGCATATGTGGCCAAGACAACTCACAGCATTGCAGAGTCCTTATAAGGTTCATTAAAGAGTGGAGGGATGGTGTTGTAGATCATGTTTTCAATCAATAAACATTTATTAAATACCTACTATGTGCCAGGTACTGTGCTAAGACAGTAGCATTCAACCAATATCTTGGAGATTTTTTCCTGATCTGCAAACCCCATATAATGGTTGAAAGAATGGCACATGAAAATCCTTTGTAAGCAGTAAAAGACTAGGTGTAAATGACACATGCTCCTCTTTTATACAATTTTTGGATCACTGCCCTAGAGCACTGCTCCTCCTCCAGTCCAATGCTTATTGAGGATGATGGACAAACAACAATGACATTTCAGAATAGCTTTCTCCTGCTCCAGAGCAGCGAACTAGAATGAACAGCAGAATTAAATGGGCTTATTGATATCCCATTGATTATTACCAGTTACTTCTGGTACCAATGTGAACTGCTCTGTTTGTCGTTTAAATCTTTTCTTAACCACTTCTCTGGGAACTTTTCAGGTATTTTTACACACCATTTCCCTCCATGTACTCCCTGATCCAGTCATACTGAATCTACTTGCTGTTCCCCACATGTAGAAGTTCATATCCCATGTCTGGGCCTTTTTATTGGTTGTCTCTCTGTTGGGATGCACTCTCTCTTTACTTCACTTCTCAGAATCCCTGATTTCTTTTAAAAAAATATAATTAATTCAGTTACTTTTAGTTTTCAACATTCACTTCCATTAGATTTTGAGTTTTAAATTTTCTCCTTCTCCTTCCCCTCCCCCCTCCCCAAGATGGCATGCAATCTGATATAGGTTCTACTTATACATTCATTCATATTAAACACATTTTCACATTAGTCATGATATAAAGAAGAATTAGAGTGAATGGGAGAAAATATGGAAAAGAAAAAACAAAACAAAAAAAGAAAAGAAGAAAAACTAGTCTGCTCATCTGCATTCAGACTCCAAAGTTCTTTCTCGAGGTGTAGATAGCATTTTCCATCATGAGTCTTTTGGAGTTGTCTTAGATTCTTGAATTTCTGAGAAGAGAGACAATTTATAATGCCATATATAACTGGGTTAGCCTCAAGAAGGTCATGGGGTATACATGTTTATGGGATCAATGACTCAGCTAAGTTTATGTCGTCTCTTCTAGGTGGATCAGTCCTATGCTGGGAGGGGTCACTCCACCGCTGTTAGTGGTGCTTTACTGGGCTTGGCTGAAGATGGTCTATACTGATCAAAGTCTTTCAATCCCTTGACTGTTGCTTAAACTGGGACAAACAGAATCCTCAGCCACTGGAATCTTCACAAAGTGAGCTGTCTATGCTAGACTCAGTTTTCAATGGGTAACCACAATTTTCACCCCCAGCCTCAGACTTTATTGGGTATTACAAGGTTTTGTTTTTTTTTTTTTTTTAAGCTGCAGTATTCTAATGCTGTTTTCAGCAAGGGCAATAACACTCAGCCTAGGCTTGGAACAATGCTCTTTTCTAGGATCTTTTCAGAGCACTGGGTATGAAGTCTTTCACATTCAAAGAGTTGACAGTGGTCTAGCATTTCCTTTGGGAGACCCTGTTTAGAGATCCTATGATCAAATACTTTGCTCCTTTTAGAGGCTCTGGGTCAGGTTCTGGAATTTTTTTTTCTTCTATCATAGTCCCTGACAGATAGTAAGCACTTAAGAAATTTCTTTTAATTCTTTGATTAATACATATTTTTTCCTTGATCAGAAGTAAATATCCCAGTTCCACAACTTTAACTGGAATTTAGTGCTTACCTTCAGAATCCTGAGCCAGAAAAATTTAGTTCATCTTTCATATAAAAATTTTGAGATTCTGTTGTTAATGAGATGACATTTCATATTTTTTCCTTGTCTTAGGAGATGGTCATGAATCTAAAAATTCTGATGTATACTAGTCAAAGTGACTTCTCTCTCGTATAGACGTCAATTCACTTCTTCTGTCACATTTCTTAATCAATCCATTTAATAATAACAAATAGTATAGGCAATTGAGAGCCATTGAAGGACACATACACTTATTTATATACACATTTGTTCAATTATATATATATATATACACACACACATATATTAGATTAGATTGTTATATGATTGTATTGTATTGTTGTATTGTATATTATATATTACTGTATATTCTTTGATCTATATGTGTTCATATACATATACATATACATATATATGTGTATGTGTGTATACATGAATATTCTATACTATCTTGAGTTATTCAGAAATATCAAATAATTATAGGATATAGTCCTTGCCCTCAAGAAACAGTCAAATATAATCGAGATAGTAAGAAGCAATTGAAATAATATATAACAATATACAGAATCATAGAGTTGGAAGGGAGCATAGGATCACAGACTCTAGCATTAGAAAGGACATTAGAGGTTACCTAGTTCAAATCCTTCACTTTCCAGATGTGGGAAATGGAGGGCAAGAGAGGCTAAGGAATTGGTCCATGTCTCATAGGTAAGTGGTAGAACCAGGATTTGAACACAGGTCCTCTGACTATAAGTTTAGCACACCTTTCCTATAATATGTGACAAAGTCTCATTAAGAAGTAGTGTAAAAGAATAGTGAAAAGAGCCTTAGAATAAAAGTCAGTAGATGAGTCTTCTAATTCTGGGTATGCTATTAATTAATTTTGTGGCTGCCTTGGGTGGTTTCCTTCCTTGTTTTTCACTTCTATTTCTTCTTCTATAAGACAAATGGTTGAAATATATCATCTCTGAGATTCCTTGCACGTATTAACTCTGTGACCTTGGGCAAGTCACTTAACCCCAATTGCCCTACCTTCCCCCCCCCCTGAAAAAAAAACATGCAAAAAAAGATTCTTTGCACTTCAAATTTTTGGGGTATGAGGGCATTAGTCTTGCTATCTTTAACATCATCTCCATTTCTGTATATATCCCTTTCTGTACTCAAAGCCATTCTTTATATCAAAGGAAATAAAGAAAGAAAAAAGTGATTCAGTAAAACTAACCAATACACCAACACAGTTTGATGCACACATAATCCCCCAGCTCTGCAAAGAAGGGAGCTAAGTCCAATTTTTTCATCTCTTCATTGTATCACTCAGCACCTAAAAATAAAAATAAACATCACCTACACAGCAATTTGTATATATTGGCACCAAAATAATGAACCATTAATCAAATGAATGAATACTATTCTATAGTTATGTTCAGATGTACACTAAGGATCTGGACATACACTAAGAAAATAGGCAGTGAAGGCTTCCCAGAAGAGCTTTAACTTGCACTAAGTCTTGAAAAACGCATAATAATTCAATAGGAAAAGGGAAGAAGCATGGCTATTTTACTAGAGATGAACTATGTGAATGAAAACCAAGAGGCTGAAATGAACATCCTACCTTCTATACAATTAGCAAACATCTATTAACGGCACCAAATGGTACAGTGGATAGAGTTCTGGGCCTTCACTTAGGAAGACCTGAGTTCAATTCTGATCTCAGATCTTTTCTAACTGTGCCACCCTGGGCAAGTCTCTTAACCTCTATTTTCCTTAGTTTCCACAACTGCAAAATGAGGACTACAATAATGCCTACTTTTTAAGGTTGTTATGAGGATCAAATGAGATAATATTTGTAAAATGTGACAGGGCCTGGTACATAGCAGATCCTTAATAAATGTGCTTTTTTTTCCCTTCCCCTATACAGCAAGTAAAATGTACAAGAAGTCCCTTCCTTATAAGGCACTACCTTCCCCACCCCCAACCTACCAGAGAAAATTTTCTGTTACCCTTTAAAACTAATCTGAGAGCAAATATTGGGAGTTTATATTAAGACTCCACACTTAGAGAAACTCCAGAATGTAAGGACCAACTCTTTGCAGATATGACTGGGGAGGTGAACTTGGGTATATTTTGGCTTAAATTAATTAGCATTCAAATCACTAATGGTAATGTCTGTTTGTCAAGTAATGTGTATAGTTCTGCTTAATAGGCTGTGACAAATCAACTGAAATTGAAGAAATCATTTAATATTATTTAGATATATTCAGGGTAATAACCCACCCACACAAAGATTTGATGGGCTTTCTTATGGCCCTGGGTAGATCAGATAACATGGGGAAAAACTAATTAGATGAACTTTATTAAAAGAACTTTCCACTGGTTCTGCTTTAATGGTCCCTCCTGTCCTATTTTCTTTCCAAAACCCAGCAGCCCAGAATATTCCTCCAAACAACCTCAACCTAGGCTCTGAGGACTTTAGGACTTCTAAGTGTCCCTCCTAGACACCGTTCCTACAGAATGGAAAGCAGAAAAAGAGATGTATTTTTCTCATTGCTGTAATTGGGGGTAGAGACTGGTAACAGAAATCTATACACTGAAGAATATAGAAACAGGAGATGGATGTATCTCTGTGGACAAGAGGGACTAAGTTTAGGACAGAAGACTGTAAGATTAGGCCAAAAAATATAATGTCCTAGGCCCCCAGTACAGATCCCCTCCATAATCTAGTTCTAACCTAACCCCCTAATCTTGTTTTATTCCCCTTCACAAATGTATGCTTTAGACCATATGAACCCTCTCCACTGTTTAACCTTATCTCCCAGTGTGACAGCACAGGCCATCTTCCATCTTTAGAATATGTTCCCTTATTCTAACTCTACTTCCTGCCCCATGAGAAAGAGGGTTTTTTTTCCTTTCAGTTTTTGGATTTGTCTTCTGCCACTTTCACTCTATATCTTGTATCTTAAGTATTAGTGACATATCATATCCCTTCACCACAAAAGAATGGTAAGTTGGGTTTTTTTTGGCCTTTTTGGAGGGCAATTGGGGTTAAGTAACTTGCCCAAAGTTACAAGGCTAGTTTTGTGTGTGTGTGTGTGTGTGTGTGTGTGTGTGTGTGTGTGTGTGTGTGTATAAGTGGGTGTTAAATGTCTGAGGCCAGAACCGAACTCTAGTACTCCTAACTCTGGGACAGGTTTTTTTACTCACCGTGCCACCTAGCTGCCCCAAGAATGGTAAGTGCTTGGTAGCAGGGACTGTAATGTTAATGGAATTTGGGATCTTGCCTGCACATTAATAGGCCTCCCTGTGGAGCCTATTAAGGGAAGCTTGCTTAGGGGAGGCTTGCTTGTAAGGAAGGCTTTCACACTTTTTGTTAATTTCTAATTAGGCACTGAGTCATGAGGGTTGTGATGCTTTCTGGCTCTGAGAAGTGGATATATACTCTGAGTTGGTATTTTGCTTTGGGGGGCTTGCTTATGAGAAGGATCCCATGGTTCTCTGGTTGAGATTCTGAGTGGCCATATGTTCAGAGCTCCCTGACTCCTCAGATGTAAAAGTCCTCTTGATCCAAGGAAGTATGTAAAGTCTATAGCAATATTTCTTTAATTCAGGCAGTCAGAGCCCTGCCTGTTGGTCTTTATTTCTCTGCTTATATTTTCTCTGAAGTTCAGGGTGCTAACTTTCCCCCTGAACTAGTGAATGTAATTAAAAAGATTGCTGATCCATTAAATGTCTATCCTTCCTAGGAAAGCAGATCTAAGAACCTGTGCTAGCAGCCATCCTGGGTATGGCAGCATTGTTGCTGCTACAGGGACTTATTCTATCTTAATTTTGAAATCCCAAAGATATCACAAGGAAAAGGAATTATTTTGCTTATTCTTGTTTCAAGGAAGCAAAACTAATAGTAATAGAAATTAGCAAGAGATAAATATGAATACTCAATAACAAGAAGAAAAACAAAAATATTCAGCAACTCAACTTCTTAGTCATTAGTTAGAATTTTCTAAAACTGACATGTGGTTCTTTGGGAAGTAAAAGATTCACTGAGCTCTTCAAGCAGAGGTTGAATGACCACTCATCAGGATATTACACAAGGAGTCCCTACTCAGAGATGCATTTGGCTATTAGCAATGGCCAAATGGTCCAGGCTAACTCTCCTATTTCTTTTGCTCTGGGGTATTCCCATCAGGAGTCAAGGAAAGGAATATCTTCAACACAAGAAACTTCAAAATAGATTAATATGTTTTGGAAAAGTTTCAAAGAATTAAAATGAAGAGCATGCAAAGTGTGAGGCTATTTCTATCTCTTGCCATTAATGATATATTGGAACAAAAGAAAGAACAAAAATGACTGTGGTCATTACCTATAGTAAATGAGATTATGTTAATGGAAAATTAAGAGAAGAAAGACTTGATCTAGTCTTATTTTTCTTTTATTTTGTCTTCCAAGGAAAATGATCTTCTGAATGAAGACAGAATTAAAATGTTAAATACCAAGTCTAAATCTAAATGAACTCAGAAGATGTCAAAATTATCTAAATGCCCTTGATGAATTCAGGTGATTAAGATCAGATGAATTATATCCCAAGATGCTGGAGTCTAAGATGTGATTGGTAAGCCTGTTGTCAGTGATCTTTAAAGGATGAAAAAGAAAGGCAGAAGTGATATAAGAATAGAAATAAGCTGGTGCTGCCCTGCTTCTCAGAAAAGGGAATAGTGTGGAGTGTTCAAAGTATAGGTCAAAGATTTTAAGTACCTAAAAAATTTTTAGAATGCATCATTAAAGGGATGATTCATGAGCACTTAATGTGATCATCAAGAATAAGTCATGTCAGGTTAATCATGTTTTCATATTTGACAGTTACTACATTATTATATAATGGGAATACTGTATATCATGGTTACCACCATTTTCCCACATGATCGTGGTTGTATTATTGATGTTTTTAAACAAAATATATAATGTGTATACCTTACTTTTTGTAAATACCAGGGGTCTGCAGTCAATAGTTTGGGATAGCTGTCAAAGAAATGTCAAATACTCAGATATCAAGAAAACATTTGATAGTCTCTCATCTCATCTTTTTGGACAAAGAGAAGGAAGAAGTTGGGAACTTAGGAAGTCAATTTCATTGTTGGACAGATTGAACTAATTGACACAACTAGTTCCACATTTGAATAGTTCTTATTATTCAACTTCTTTACCTGGCATTCAAGGCACTCCTTAATCAGTGGTTAGTCTACTTCTCCAGTCTTATGTCATCATGATCTCTTCTACATACTCAAAATTAACCAAATTCACAATTTTCTGACTCCTCAAATGCCTTATATTCTCCTGCATTGGGAGAAAGAAGGAAGGGAGTAAATAGAGAAGGAAGGAAGGAAGGTAGGAAGGAAGGAAGGAAAGAAGGAAGGAAGGAAGGAAGGAAGGAAGGAAGGAAGGAAGGAAGGAAGGAAGGAAGGAAGGAAGGAAGGAAGGAAGGAAGGAAGGAAGGAAGGAAGGAATAATCCAAAAGAAGTTTCTTGTTGAGCACAGTAGTGATGGGAGCTTGACCTTGTATCATTTAGTCCATGACTTGGATATAGACATACGTGGCACATTTGATACATTTTCAAATCTAAAAGGGACATACACATTAAATAACACAGGACCCCCCAAAAAAGTTTTAGCAGCTTAAAAATGATTTACTTGATTTAGTAAAATGAAGTTTAATGGGGATAAATGTAAAATCATATCAAAATAAACTATGTAAATACAGGGTGAGCATGGTACATCTAGATGATTCACGGAGGCTAAACCAAATGCCATCTAACATCTCTTCTAGTTCAAAATCAGATAATCCTAACTGTTTTCACATGTCCTACCAGTTCCTGCCTTTTAGCCTTACCTACCCTTTTCTATCCTTCTTCACACAACCCAAATCCTCGAAAGTACATTTGAATTTTTGACTCTTTCATGAAACCTTCCCTGAGCCTAGTGGATAGCATGAGTCAGGAGGATTTTTGCTTACATTTTTGAGACATTAACTAGCTGTGGAACTCTGGGAAGGTCATTTAACCTCTCTCTAGGTCAGTTTCTTGATCTGCAAAATGGGGTTGCAATAGCACCTACTTCAACAGGGTTGTTGTGAGGATCACATGTATGAAGGACTATATGTAAAATGATTTGCTTTATATAATTTAATGCTCTATGTAAATATTAGCTCTTCACTCACATTTTCTTTTATTTTTTTACCTCTGAAACTCTTGACCATCAAAGTTAGATGACAGAGTATTTGATAATATGCTTTCTTCTATTGACCTCTGATTGTTTCAAATATGATAAGCATCATCTTCCCAAGACAATTGAGCAGTACCTAGCACAGTGTCTGGTACATAATAGGTAACTTATAAATGCTTATTGATTGATCAAAGGTTTGGAAGCTCCTTTGATGGCAGACACAGTGTCTTCACTGGCACAATTATAGCTCTGGGAATGAAACCAGACATAGTAGATGATTCATAAATTCTCATTTACTTGACAACCTAGTGTTCCAGTCAAAATGCTACAATATCCTTAAACCAA
The DNA here is from genome assembly GCF_028583685.1 of Petaurus breviceps papuanus. Taxonomy (NCBI): domain Eukaryota; kingdom Metazoa; phylum Chordata; class Mammalia; order Diprotodontia; family Petauridae; genus Petaurus; species Petaurus breviceps. Next base: position 26,930,714 of record NW_027187460.1, on the reverse strand, counting down.
AATGCCTCAGTGTCAAGACTAAGGGAAACTACTAAGTTCAGTGCAGAGTTACTTTATGCCTGAAAGATGAAGATGGATTGAAAAATGTCTACAGAACAAGATGTGGAAAAATGAGTTAGGGAAGGTAGACACTAAATTCTGAGGAATATCAAATGTGTCTTGGGTTAAGTGGTGACTAATGGAGATTGAGAGGGGACTGGGCAGAGAAAAGAAAGAGAAAGAGAGGGAATATAAACCAAAACAGTGAAATATTGGTTAAATGGGATACAAGTTACTAAAACATTAAATGCCTGGATTTCCTCTCCATGTTTCACTCTCCCCTATTCTTCTGATAAACAAATGGACAGTCATTTGTCTGTTTATAGGTCTTTTTATCCCCAGAGGCAAGTATCATATATTTCTCATTTGGGTGGTAGGGAAAGGAAAGGCCCAGAACTATGATTTCATGCTAAAAGGGAACTCTCTACTTGAGAATTCCCACACCTATTGCTGATTAGTGACTCATCACTTAGAAAATTGCCTATAGCTCTGAATGGGTAAGAAATTGGCCTGTAATAACACAGCCCATTAGTATAAGAGGCAGATCTTTCACCTAAGTCTTTTGGACTTGAAGACTGACTTTGCATCCACTTTACCACTCTGTGTCTTCTTTTCTAAGTGGTAGGTGCTTAATGAACTCTTGTTGAATTTAATTGAATAATACTGACAAAAACCATCAAAGAATATTCTTAGCCAATGCATATTCAGTGTTCTTAGAACTTGAAGATCACAAAATCCCAGAATTGCTAGAGACCTCAGTCCATCTAGTCTAATCTTACCTCAACAAGATTAAAGACTAGAAGAACAAAAAAAAATAGGACCATAGATCTAGAACTGAAAGGGACCTAAAAGACCATCTAGTTTACCCTTCTCATTTTACAGATAAAGAAACTGAGGCCCATGGAGGGAAAGTGCCAAGGTCTCACAAGTCATTAGACCTTTTCTTGGATATCTCCAATAAGTTTTCCTGACACAACTAATTCCACTTTTGAATAGTTCTTATTCTTCAACTTCTTTACCTGGCATTCAAGGCCCTCCTTAATCAGTGGTTAGTCTACTTCTCCAGTCTTATGTCATCATGATCTCTTCTGCATACTCAAAACTAACCAAATCCACAACTTTCTGACTCCTCAAATGCCTTGTATTCTCATGCATTGGGAGAAAGAAGGAAGGGAGGAAAGAAGGAAGGGAGGAAAGAGGGAAGGAAGGAAGGAAGGAAGGAAGGAAGGAAGGAAGGAAGGAAGGAAGGAAGGAAGGAAGGAAGGAAGGAAGGAA
>NW_027187460.1:26902452-26929390 GCF_028583685.1 Petaurus breviceps papuanus | reverse complement strand
GAAGGAAGGAAGGAAGGAAGGAAGGAAGGAAGGAAGGAAGGAAGGAAACATTTATTAAGCATATATTATGTGTTAGCCACTAAGTATACAAATGCAGGTAAAAAGAGAAGTTCACCTTTTAATGATGGAATTCTCATAAAGCTGTTTCCAGCCCCAACATTCTAACTTCCTCATGGGCCCACTGAACAATAGGCATGTCCTGATTTAACCAAACAATCTGACTTTAACCACACATCAGACCCCCAGACTCAATATTGCCACTGCCCCTAGCTAGCCACTGCCTCCCAGATCCCATTCATGTATTTGAACAGTTATGTTCTTGATATCAACCACAATCCCATCATCCATTTGGCTCAAGACAGGACCACAATACCTAACTATCTATATTGACCAGAGAGGACCACAATGGTTAACCAATTAAAGGCAGCACAAGGGTGCTTGAACATAGAAACATAGAAGGGACCCATCCCCTATTACCTAATCCCATAGCAAACCCCTCATGCTTTTTACTATTCATAATTTCTGTTGTGCAATAAGCATCCTTACACTATGAAATAACCTGTCTTGCCTATTTTTTAAGACAATTTAAAGTTTATTCGTATCTGTTGAGTACAAAGTAAAAAAGTTTCTGATGCTACTGAAAAGCACATATGTGATTCAGATAGTAAAAAACCCTAAACAATAAGTGTGGTTCCTTTTTTCCCTTTGGTGTTCTGTTTTTGTTTTCCTTTTTTAAAACACACACACACACGTACACGAATGTACACAAAGCACAACTACTTCTACACTTAAGCAGCCTATCTATTCTAAGGGAATGGGTAGAAGAGGGAAATGGGCTCTGACGGCTAGCCCACTTGGGGGTGTGGGGGGCAGAGGGAGCAGCAAGGAGGGTGCTGCTGCTCATGCAGAAGGCCCAGTGCTGGTCTTGCTGGGCTCCCTGACATGCCATTTCCTCATGGCCTCCTGAGCCAGGTCACGGGCAATCATGCCATGAGCAACCTGGGAAGTTCCTAATTGCTCTAGGGATTCCAATACAGTTGTCACAAATGGATGACTTGACTTCCCAAAGAAGAAGCTTGGCCACTAGTGGTCTGGGTCTGATTTGGGAAGACCAGGATGGTGGGGGATCACTTCCCTAGAGATCTCAGCACCTCCACAGCAGTTGTTGCTGGAAGTAGAACCAAAGGTATCTGCCTTTGGCAGTAGTCATGGGTTGATATGAGTGAACTACTGGATGGAATTGCTGTCATGTTGCTTGGTCTTCTTGTGATGGTGTAAACCTTAGTGGTATCTCACAAGCAGCCCTTATGAGAGTTCTTTAGGTTTTGCCTGTCTTGTCTTACTAAGTTGCTGGTCCCTCTTGGAACCTAGCCCCTTCTGATGTGGCAATCAATAAATGTATGTACTTGGATTAGAGATGATCTGACTCTGAATTCTTTGAGACAGTGCCACTACAAGAAATCATGAAACTACAACATTAATATAATACAGCACATAAAAGGGAGCTAAAAGGGTATGCGGAGTGAAGGCACCAGTTTAGGGGGCATGAGGCATGGTTTTGAAGTACAGAGGAAGTCAGGTACAGAGCCGGGAGAAAGACAAAGGCTTGAGGAGGAACTGACCAACTGGAGAAGGAAAAGGCTTTGCTGAGGGATGTTTCATAATGAATGGGAACTTGTTCAGAATACAGTATTAAGTGGTAAGAACTGTGCACAACAGACTTAATAAATTCTCAATAATTCAGATCGAAGTTCAGAATAATAATCCTGGGATGGGGGGGGGGGACAGGGGAAGGGTATTCATTCCTCTTAGTAAGTAAGCTTAGATTATGTCCATCAGTCTCTATTTACTAATTCAGGAAAATAGATTCCAACTTTTGGAGAGATTTTTCATAAAATAGGTTAAAATAAAAAGCTTTTTTTCAAGTTCTCCTTTAGATAACCATAAAGTCATTAGCCCAAATTTCCTTTCCTCCAAAATATGTACAAACATCCATACTAGCTGTGTGTACCTGGTCAAATCACTTAAATTCATAATTTCCTTCCCGCCCCAACCCTTTCTTTGTCTCTGTTTGTGTCTCTGTCTCTCTCTCTCTTTCTGTCTGTCCCTCCATATAACACATACATGCATGCATGCATGTATGTATATATAAATGTTCCCAACAAAGTATTTAAAATTACTAAGAAATGCTCTCTCAAGGAATTCTCTCCATGGGGTACATTCAGTCTAGACCAAACACTAAAAGGTGAATCAGAGAAGACAGTACCACCCAGAGAGGGTAATAATCCACTTGACTTATCCGGTCATTTTTTATCTCCAACTTACTTATTCCTCTGAGAATAAATCCATGGAAAAAGAAATAAAGAAAGATGAGTGTAGGCTGTAATAGTTACTTCATTCTCCCAGGCCCCTTAGCATTCTTTCTTTACCTCATCTCCCTGGTCACTCCAGCCTGCCCTGGCACACTGCATCACATTCAGCTATTCTTGTAGTCTCAATCTTTGGAAAGTGGAGAAATAGAGGAAAACACAGATGACTGGGTTCAATATAGGATAATCCAAGAAAAGAGACAAACACACAAACAAACAAAAAGAACATGAGAAAGGGACACATAAAAAAGAAATATAATAGAGGGACATCATGAATAACTTTTCTGGACTGGGGTGCTTTATTATGAGGTTGTGGAAGAGTCATCTAACTCTACAGGTGAACTCTCCAGCACCACCCTTTAACTGAAGATAGTCCCATCTGGCTGAGTCAAAAAGCAGTGGGTAAATTATAGGAAGCTGTCAGAAGTTGGCAAAGACTAGGGGCCCAATGACCCCATGATGTCTTGTTCAGTTCACTTTCTGAAGTGTGAGGAGTTTTATGTTGCCTCCTGACTAGCAGCCCCAAATAAATCAAAGACTCTGGAGCAGGGATTCCAGAAAGTACATTTACATTTGAATGGGCCAATGCAGAGGGATAGTCACCACCTTGTGGCTTGGGCAGTCCATGCAAGTTGATTTGTGTAAGGCTCTTGCTGAGCCTTCCTCTCCTGTTGTTTTATTAGAACTGGGTGAAGCACAATTCCACACTGGAATACAACTCTAAAAAGCACAAAAGCTCTCCAGGATGTCACACAGACCATTGTGTAGCCTATGCTATTTTATGTTATTATATCATTGTTTCCCAACCGGTATGACATGAAACCCTGGCATAGGTGGATATGGAGAAGTTAAGTGGCAGTAGGTGTCATTGTAAAAGGAATAGCAGTGACAGGGCATAGTAGAGTCGTTCCCATTAAGTGCTTTTCAATCTATTTCAGCGTTTGAGGTTTTGAGAGGCTAGTCCACACACACACATTCACACAATTATTTAATGGCACCTTAAGCAGTAAATAACTGCAGAATATTATAAGCAGTATATTAAATTAACACAGAGATTCGAAACACTTTGCTTGTTGTTGTTGAAAGGAGTTCTTGGAACAAAACAAACAAACAAAAAAAGGGAATCCCTGGAGTAATACATCAAGTCATGGCCTCTGAATCAAGAAGCCCTAAGTTCAAATCCTGTCCCTGAGAAATATGGACTATTTTCTCTGATTAGAAGTTGCCAAGCAGGTACTAAATTCCATTGGCAGAAGGACTTCCATACATCGATACACATGCCTAATAAAAAATAAAAATTAATGAAAGGCACATACATAAAATTCCATAAGAAAATAAGGTTATAGGGGCAAGCTAGGTGGCACAGTGAATAGAGCACCAGTCCTGGAGTCAGGATGACCTTAGTTTAAATCTGGTCTCAGACATTTGATGCATTTACTGGATGTGTGACATTAGGTAAGTCACAACCCCAGTTGCCCTGCTTTCCCCCCTCCAAAAAAAAATAGGATTATGACTGAGGGAGGCACTATTCTACTCTACCCCAAAGGGCAGAATGAGAACCAATGAGTAGTGAGAGAGACCTATTTAAACAATAAAAGGGGAAGGAGTCAAAGTGGAATAGTACAGGCAAAAACCAACCCATTTGAGCACTCCCAATATTTTCCTTCAAACAACTTTAAAATAATGCCTCAAGTCAAAATTTTGGCATAGTAGAGCCAACAAAATGCCACGATGAGATATTTTTTCAGTCTAGGACACCTTAGGAAGTCAGCAGGAGAAGTCTATAACACTAGGAAGGAGGACATACATGCAGCAGCAACACCAATAACTGGCCTGAGAGGTGGCAGCAACAGCAGCAGCCCCGAGAGCTCTCAGTTCAGAGACAGGAAGGGAGTCAGACAACTGGTCAGAAGGATGTTACAAGAGACCTTTTTGCCGGTACTGACTATACGTGGTGCTGATTATCAACTTCCATGATCAAGAACTCTGAAATCCCTTTATCTTATGACTTTTTTTTATCATTCCATGGCTCTCTTTTCCTTTCTCTTGAATATATTCTTTGTCTTCACCATGGCCTTCAATTCCTCCATCTCTATCATCATTGTGATCTTACTTCCTTCTCCTCTCTTCTCAATCTTAAACTCTTCTTGAGTCAGTCTAAATCTCAACTGCTCCCTTTTCCCCTTGTTCTCTTGATGTATCACTGCTCATGTCTTGCCAAGTCCTAACCTTAAATTATTGTGACAGTTTCCCGCTACTACTCATGCCTTTGAAGGTAGCTAAAGCAATCCACATAGCCAGCATTACTGGGTTCACCATGAATTTCTAGTATCTGCTAACAATTGGGCTCTCACTGAAGCAAGGATACTCTTTCACTACCTGGTAATTTATTCTTTATCCATTCTCTGAATTACAAAATCAAAAGGCCTCTTCTTAATCTTTATTCTTCTTGATCATTCTACAGCATTTGAAACTTATCAGATCCTGGATATTCTTTCTTCTCTTTGTCATTATAACATCGTTCTCTTTTCATTTTCTTTTTACCTCTCTTCTCAATCACATTTGTTCATTCATGCTCCATGTCAGTCTCCCTAACTGTATATATACTGTAAGCTTCTATCCTGGGCCCTCTTCCCTTTTTTCTCTTCTCTTTCTCACTTGGTAACCTCGCTGGCTCCCATGGATTCAATTTCCTATTCTATGTTAATGAATTCTAGACCTATATACTCAGCCCTCATCTTGCTCATTATTCCCGGTACCTACATCCCTAGGTTTCTGTTAGATATTTTAAAATGGTTGCCTTATAGACATCTTAAACTCAATATGATCAGAATAGAATTTATCTTTCCCCTCCAAGTCCACTTCTCTTCTGAAATTCGCTAGTTCTATGGAAGTCACAAGCATCTTTCCAGTTACCAAGGTTGTTAATCTTGGTGTTGTTGTTGACTCCTCATTCTCACTGTGGAATCACTTGCCAAATTATTACTTCACATTTCTCACACACTTCCCACTTCTGTCAACTTATATAAAGTAGTACCATGAGTCATGTTGGGAATATATCTCACCTATGCTATTGCAATAATGTACCATTTGATTTGTGCACCTCAAGACTCTCCACCTCAAAGTGTCCCCACTCTAATTCATCTAACCCAGATATAGAGACATTCCAATGGCTCCCTGTTGCCTCCAGGATCAAACATATATAATCTCTTTTTGACATTTAAAGCCTTTTTCAATGAGGCCCCTCTTATATTTCTATTTTTCTAACACTTTACTTCTCTCACCATAATCATTTAATAAATGTTCATTAGTAATGATATCTAACATTTATATAATACCGACTATGTGTTAAGCATTTTATAAAAAAAACTATCTCTTTTGATCTTCACAACAACCCTGGAAGATAGGTGCTATCATTATATGAGGAAACTGAGGCAGATAGAAGTTAAATGATTTACCAAGAGTTACAGAGACGGTGTTTGAGATCAAATTTGAATTCATATTTTTCTGAGGCCAAAAGCTCTGTCTACTGTGCACCTAGCTATTGATTGAACAGATGACAATGGGTGGAGGCATAAGTACCAAAATGAGCAGTATAGATTAAAAGGCATTTATAATAAGGAAGGACTGCTGTGGACTGAAGGAAGTGGGACTTGAGTTGAACGTTAAAAGATGGCAGACAGGCTGGTTGGTGACATTTCATGGAGGAAGAAGAGCAAAAAAATTAGGTATAGAAGAAAAAGTACTAGATCTTGAGTGAAAGGTCAGGAAATCGGATCCCAGCTTGACTGCCTCTAGAAAGAGACAGCATCAGGATTTGAATCCAGAACTCTAATTTCCAAGTCCTATGTTCTTTCTGCTATACTATATTGGTATATTTTTAGTGCAAAATTATATTTATCGAAATTTTATATGTGTCAAATTTGAGATGTAAAAATAGGCTTAATTTGATTCTCAAATTCTACTCCCCTCCTTTTATCCTGAGATTCACCAATCGATGTCAGGCTCCAAAGTGTTTTGTAGGCAAAAAAAAAAGCTTAAGCAGCATTGCCCCATATTTCTCTTGAGGGAATTATTTTGATATTATGCTAAATACCCTCCTGTACAAACTTCAGTAAGGGAATCAAAAATACCCAGAAAAGAGAGCATCTTATGTCTTCTTACCACTGATACATAATTGGGTCTGTTTTCTTTCAGCCAGGTGTTTAGCTCTCTTTACCATCTAGGTAATTTAAGTTAAGTTTTATAGCAAGCCTAATTGGAGCCACCTGGAAACATTTACTACCTGAGAGAAGGATAATAGGCCCATTAGTACTCTAGAAAGGCAGCATGGAGTGGTGAAGGAGGCTCTCTCTGCATCTGAACACCTATATTCAAGTCCAAATTCTATGACCTTGGACAAGTCATTCATCCCTCTGGGTCTCAATTTCCATATCATCACAAAAATAGAAATTGATTTGAACATAACCCCAGAGGTCCTTTCTAGTCACAAATGTTATGATTCCCTGTCCTGGGCATTTTTTCCCAAACTATAAAAATCAGAGTTTTGAGGATGAATTTCGTCTCATATAAAGTATCACTTAGTAAATGCTTTAGGATGGGTGTGAATGGGGGGACCCCTTGTGTGCTTATCATTTTTCTATCACAGATATAATAGGAGTTTTCCTGCTGTTTACCATCAGAATCTCTAATACCCAATAAACAAGTGCCCCAATTTGATTTCCACAGTAACATGAAGCTGAATTCCTTCTCCTGCAAAGTACATTTTGTCTCAGAGAAAATCAGACCTAAATAAAAGTAGACACATTGCTCTGAAGTTTTTATGCTTATACAGAAATATTGCGGTTGATGAAGGGACCACATATATTTTATGAGACTTAAGAGATTCAGAAAGCAATGAGTAGTAAGTAGTAGCCAATTTTTAGTGGAAAATTCTGGCATCAGTGACCAGGGTTACACAAGGCTATGGAAGAAGGCAAAACAGGTCTGATGAAGAAGGGTTAGGATGGGCATCCTAGGGACTGAATTAGATGACTCGAATTTGTTGTCCAACTCAAAGGTGTAAAACTCTATGGTTATGTATAGACAGGAGGGAAGTGACAATGATCCTGGGGCCAATTCCATCCTACAAGGATAAGAGAATGAAGAATGTCATCAAGACCTTGAGAAACAGGAACATGAATTGAAGAAAGTTCCGAGAAAGAAAACATGAATCCCCAGCCAGTCTGTACCTAACTGCTTTAAGGCTTGCCTTTATAAAAGTCTCAGACAACTTAGGATGCATGACCTGACCGTGCAATATAGATTTTGAAAGGTTCTGGATGGGAGATAAACTCTATTCCTTCCAAAATAAGAGTAGATCTAATAATAATAAAGCAATGGCTACTTAAACTACCTATGGCTTCAGAATCTCAGAGTTCGATCTCAGAGGTGATTTTGTTCAACCCCTGTCTGGACAGGAAAGCCCTCTATAATACATCCAATGGGCCTTCTAACCCTTTCTTGAAAACTTTCAGTGAAGGAGTATCTACTACTTCCTGAGGAAGCCTATTCAATTTTTGGAAATCTTTAATTGTTAAGAAATTATTGCTTACATCAACTCTAAAACTGTCTTTTTCTATGACTTCCATCCATATTCCTAGTTCTGCTCTCAAGGATGAAGCAGAGTAAGTATGGTCCCTCTTCCCTGTGGCGGCCCTTAAAGTACCAGAATCAGTCAGCCAATTAGCATTCATTAAGCACCTACTATATATCAAAAATTGTGCTAAGCACTGAAAATACAAAGGGAGGCAAGTGACAGTCCCTTCCATTCAAGGAACTCACAATATAATGGGAGAGACAACAAGCAAACCCAAATATACAGACACTACATAAAAGATAAACAGGAAATCATTTACAAAATGCATTAGAATTAACAGGGCTTGATAAAGGATTCCTATAGAAGGTACAATTTTAATTGGGATTTCAAGGAAGCAATGGAAACCAGGAGAAAGGGGTGTGGAGGGAGAAACTTCCTGGCATGGGGGATAGACAATGAAAATACCTAGAGATGAGAGATGAAGTGTCTTCATCATGAATCCCACCTGTCTATACTTTCCCAGGTTAAAAATTCACATTTTGTTTCAATCAATCTTCATATTGCTTGATCTTGAGTCCCTTCGCCATTCTAGGCATTCTTCTATGGATACTCCAGCTTAAAATGTCCTTCCTAAAATGTGATACCTCTAACTGTACATTGCACTCAAGATATAGTCTGATCAAGTCAGAGTAGCAGTACTATCACCACTCTAGTCTGAAACATACTTCTCCAGAAAGTCTCAGATTATTTGAGCTGTTGTGTTATTGATTCAAATTGAGCTTGTAGTCCCCAAAATTCCCAGTCCTCTTGGGATACCCATCCATTCCTCATCCCTACCCTGTCATATATTTCTTTGATGATATCTTTTACAGTTATTCTAACTCCTTATTTTTTATTTATTTTGTTTTTTTATTAAGTTGGTTTATTTACTTTTACTTTACAACATTCAGTTCCACAACAATTTGAGTTTCAAATTTTCTACCCCTCCCTCTCCTCCCCTCCCCCATCCTGGTGGCAAGCACTCGAATTTAGGATCTACAAATATCTTCACATTAATCATTAGTCAGGTTGTAAAAAAGGATTATAACTGATGGAATGATCAGTGGGAAAGAGGAAGCAAAATAAAACAAGAAAAAGAAACAGCAAGTAGTTTGTTGCAATATGCATTCAGACTCCATATCTCTTTCTCTGGATGTGGATATCTCTTTCAATCATGAGTCTTTTGGAGTTGTCTTATAACCTTACATTGCTGAGAGGAGCCCAGTCTATTGAAGTTAGTCATCACACATACGCTGTGTCTTTGATTATGTACAGATTTCTCCTGGTTCTGCTCTTCTCACTCAGCATCATTTTATATAAGTCTCTTAGGGTTATTATGAAGTCTGTCTGCTACTCATTTCTTATAGCACAGTGTATTCCATTACATTCATATACCACAACTTTTTCAGTCATTCCTCCATTGATGGGCATCCCCTTGATTTCTAATTCTTTGTCACCACAAAAAGAGCCTCTGTAAATACTTTTGTACATACGGGTCCTCCTCCCACTTTTCTGATGTTTGGGGGATATAACCCTAGAAGTGGTATTGCTGTGTCAAAGGGTAGACACTCATTTATAGCCCTTTGCGTATAGTTCCAGATTGCTTTCCAGAATGACTGGATCAATTCACAGATCCACCAACAATGTATGAGTGTTCCAATTTTTCCACATTCTCTCCAGCATTTATCATTATCCTGTTCTGTCATCTTAGCCAGTCTGGCTGGTGGGATGTGCTACCTCAGAGTTGTTTTGATTTGCATTTCTCTAATCACTAGCGATTTAGAACATTTTTTTCATATGCTTATAGATATCTTTAATTTCATCCTCTGAGAACTGCCTCTTCATATCCTTTGACCATTTATCAATTTGGGAGTGGCTTGTATTCTTATCAATTTGACTTTGTATATTTTAGAAATGAGGCCTTTATCACAGACACTGGTTGCAAAAATTCCTTCCCAATTTTCCAGTTCCCTTTTAATCTTAGTAACATTGGCTTTATTTGTACAGCAACTTTTCAATTTAATGTAATCAAAATTATCCATTTTGCATTTTATAAAGCTCTTGCTCTTGTTTCATCATGAAGTCTTCCCCTCTCCACAGATCTGACAGGTAAACTATCCCTTGCTCTTGCAGATTGTTTATAGAATCAACCTTTATACCCAGATCATATGCTTATTTTGAATTTATTTTGATGTAAGGTGTTAGATATTGGTCTATGCCCAATTTCTGCCATACTATATCCCAGTTTTCCCAGCAGATTTTGTCAAATAGTGAGTTCTTATCCCCAAAACTGGGATTTTGGGGTTTCTCAAACAGTAGATTACTATGGTCATTGGATGCTGAGTCTCATGTACCCAATCTCTTCCAATTATCCACTACTCTATTCCTCAGCCAGTACTAAGTAGTTTTGATGATTGCTGGTTTATAATACAGATTAAAATCTAGTATGGCTAGGCAGCCTTCCCTAGCATTTCTTTTCATTAATTGCCTTGATATTCTGGACCTCTTGTTTTTCTAAATGAATTTTGTTACTATTTTTTCTAGCTCTACAAAGTAATTTTTTTTTGGTAGATTGATTGGTATGGCATTAAATATGTAATTTAATTTAGGTAAAATTGTCATTTTTATTATATTAGCTTGACCCAGCCATGAGCAATTGATGTTTTTCCAATTGGTTAGATCTGACTTTATTTGTGTGAAAATTGTTTTGTAGTTCTGTTCATGTAAGTCCTGGGTTTGTTTTGGCAGGCAGGTTCCCAAATATTTTATAATGTCTACAGTAACTTTAAATGGGATTTCTCTTTCTATCCCTTGCAGTTGGATTTCATCAGAGATATATAGGAATGGAGAAGACTTATGTGGGCTAATTTTATATCCTGCAACTTTGCCACATTTGTTTATTATCTCAAGTAGTTTTTTTTTTACTTGATTCTCTAAGTATATCATCATATCATCTGCAAAGTGTAATAGCTTAGTCTCTTTTTTGCCTAATTTGATTCCTTCAATTTCTTTTTCTTCTCTTATTGCTACTGCTAACATTTCTAGTACCGAATTGAATAAGAGGAGTGATAGATGACTTCCTTGTTTCATCCCTGATCTTATTGAAAATGCTTCTAGATTATCCCCTTTATGTATAATACTTGCTGATGGTTTCAGATAGATACTACATATTATTTTAAGGAAAACTGCATTTATTCCTATACTTTCTAGTGTTTTTAATAGGAATGGCTGTTATATTTTGTCAAAAGCTTTTTCTGCATCTATTGAATAAGATAATCATATGGTTTCTGCTAGTTTTGTTGTTGTTGTGATCAGTTATACTGATAGTTTTCCTGATACTGAACCACCCTTGCATTTCTGGAATAAATACTACCTGATCCAAGTGTATTATTCTTGTGATGAGTTGCTATAGTCTTTTTGCTCATATTTTATTTAGAATTTTTGCAACAATATTCATAAGGGAAATTGGTCTCTTATTTTCTTTCTCAGTTTTATCTCTTCCCAATTTAGGTATCAGTACCATACTTGTTTCATAAAAAGAATTTGGTATGCTCCTCCTTCTCCAATTTTCCCGAATAGTTTGTCAAGTATTGGAGTCAATTGTTTTTTTAAATGTTTGGTAGAATTCACTAGTAAAGCCATCTGGCCTTGGAGATTTTTTCCCTAAGAATTTAATTGATGGATTGTTCAATTTCTTTTTCTGAGATGGGGTCTTTTAAGTAGTTTACTTCCTCTTCATTTAGTCTGGGCAACTTATATTTTTGTAAACATTCATCCATTTCACTAAGATTGTCAAATTTATGTGCCTACAATTGAGCAAAAATAATTCCTAATTATTGTTTAATTTCCTCTTCTTTGGAGGTAGATTCACCCTTTTCATTTTTGATATTTATAATTTGCTTTTCTTCTTTCTTTTTTTTTATCATATTGACTAACGGTCTATCAACTTTATTACTTTTTCCATAAATCCAGCCCTTAGTTTTATTTATTAATTTAATAGTTTTCTTACTTTCAATTTTGTTAATCTCTCCTTTGGTTTTCATTATTTCCAATTTAGTATTTAATTGGAGATTTTAATTTGTTCTTTTACTAGCTTTTTCAGTTGCTTGCCCAATTTATTGACCTCCATTTTCTCTATTTTATTTATGTATGCCTTCAGGGATATAAAACTTCCCCTAACAACTGCTCTTGCTGTATCCCACAAGTTTTGATATGTTGTCTCATTATTGTCATTCTCTTGAATAAAGTTATTCATTTCTAATTCCTTATTTATACTGAGTTGTGGCCTACTCACACCTGTCATGTACCTCTTCATTGCCCTTTGGAAGATCCTCAACTTTCATCCTTCTGTGTTTGAACTCCCATTTCTGTCTTTGAAGTTGACAAAACATTTTTATTTTTTCTAATTTTCTTTCTTTCTTTATTTTGTTACATCTTGAGTTTCAAATTACCTCCCTCCCCCTTTCCCACTCCTTCAGTAGAGAAGGCTGACATCTGATATAAATGCATATGTGGAACCATACAATATGTAGTTCTATATACCAATTCATTCTCTGGAGGTAGATAGCATTTTCCTTCATAAATCTTCATAGTTGATTTGAACGATCATATTACTCAGACTAACTTAGTCATTCACAGTTACTCTTTGAACAATATTGCTGTTATTATATACCATGTTCTCTTAGTTCTACTCTTTTCACTCTTTATTATTTCATTCAAGTCTTTTCATGTTTTTCTAGAAACAATTCATTAATCATTTCTGGCAGCACAGTAATATTCCATTACAATCATATACAACAATTTATTTAGCCATTCCACAATTGATGAACATCCCTTCAATTTTCAATTTTTTTGCCACTACAGAGAGAGCTGCTCTAAATATGTTAGAACATATAGGCTCATTTACTTTTTCCCTAATCATCTTGGGAAACAGTCCAAATAGTGGTATCATGGGATCAAAGGGTAAATACAATTTTATAACTCTTCAGGCATAATTCCAAATTGTTCTCCAAAATGGTTCGATCAGTTCACATTTCTATCAACAGTGTATTAGTGTCTCAATTTTTCCATATTCTCTCCAGTATTTAGCATTTTCTCCTTCTATCATTTTAGCCAATCTAAGAGGTGTGAGATAACTCAGTTGTTTTAGTTTGCATTTCTCTAATCAACAATAATTGAGAGCATTTTCATATGATTGATTATATACATATATCTATATGTTATACACATATATGTTATGTACATACACCTTTGATTTCTTCTTCTAAAAAGTGCTCGTTCATACTCTTTGATTATTTCTCAATTGGACAATGACTCATATTCTTATATAAGACCTTTATTAGAGAAATTGGCTATAATTTTTTCCACAATTTTCTGCTTTCCTTCTGATCCTAGCTACATTAGTTTTATTTGTACAAAACCTTTTTTAATTTAATGTAATCAAAATTATCTGTTTTGTATCCCACAATGCTCTCTTCTGTTTATTCATATTTTTATCTTATCCATAGATCTGAGATTTAATATGTTATATGCTTTTCTAATTTACTTACAATATCTATGTCATATATCCATTTTGACCTTATCTTGTTATAAAGCACCTTTTTCACAACAACTCTGCTGAAATAAGGGTCCTCTTTCCACATTTTATGAATGATGAGGAAACTAGTTCTCAAGAAGATCAAGTGATTTGCTGATAATCACACAGCAAATAAGAGTGGACGCCAGGATTCAAACTTCAGGCTTCTCCTGACTCCCCCACCCATTCCATACTATGCCATACTCGGTTTTTTATTTGGAGTGCAGCTAAAAATACAAGAATGATAATCCAATACCAAGAGTTCTCTTCTGTTTCTGTCTAACAGTTCTGAACAAGATACAGCAACCTCAAATTCTCTTTCCCTTCTCTCACAATGATAGACAAAAATCCCCCAAAGTAATCAAAAGAAAAGGTCAGAAATGAAAAAAGGAGATGAACAAAAAGGAAGATATGACTGGAAAAGTGGTGAAAAAGCCTCAATAGCATTGCATTTGGAGGCCAGTCCTGGCCCAAGGGATCGGTATATCCTTCAGGTCTTCAATGTATTCCCTGCCAATCATGGACAAGTGGAAATATGCTGTACCAAAAACCCAGATTGAAAGAAAAAAGAAAGAGAAGGTACCTGCTACTATTTCAAAGTCAGTTGGTGGTGATAAGAATGGAGAAACCTATGTGGTAAAGATTTACAAAATGCATAGTGTCATGGCAAAAAAAGTCCTTAAGCTAGCATGTGAAGAGAATTAGAATGAGCATCACCCCAGGCACCATTCTCATCATTTTCACTGCCTGCCACACAGGCAAGGAGTGGTTTTCCTGAAGCATCTGGATAGTGGATTGCTTTTGGTGACTGGACCTTTGACCTTCAACCATGTTCTTCTGAGAATGACCCATCAGAAATTTGTCGTTGCCACTTCTAACAGGGTTAACCTTCAAAGTATAAAAATTCCAAATAATCTTATTGATGCTTACTTTAAGAAGAGGATCCTTAAATCTAAAAACTAAGAAAGAGAGATTTTGACACAGAAAAAGAAAAAAATATGAATTTACAGAGCAGTGCAAGACTGATCAGAAAACAGTGGACTCTCAGGTCCTGCCCCAAATCAAGAAAATTCCTCAGCTCTGTGTCTGCCTATGTTCTGCATATTCTCTCTCCAATGAAGATTTTCTCACAAACTGGTGTTTTAAATGCCTTGCAGAGAACTCTTTAAAAAAAGTTGGAACAACTAATTTTTTAAATAAAAAAGATAGAGCACCCTCTTTGTTTCTGATTTCTAGCATGGCATTCCTTTGGCCTTGGCAGCTCTAAAAGCACCAGGACAGACTGTTTCTCCCATGTAGAGGTAATAGATTGGAGAATTATGACTGGTCCCAGGACACTCAATACTCATCTTTCTCTGGCCAAGATCCTTTCTACTCTCCTTCCTGAAAAAGTTTTGACTTACAGAAATTCTCACAGGCATCGGAGCCAGAAGGGTTCACTCTGTCTCTCTGGGTCTCTTTGTCTCTCTTCTGTATGTCTCTCTTCCTTCCCAGGATATGTCCTCCCTATAATGACTCAGGACTTCTAAATCTGCCATCTTGCACTAGAATGTTAGTGAAGCTTAATTCACCTCCATATTTCCTCAGAATGCACGTGTATAGCTGGATTGTTTGGAGAAGGAGAAGGGTTATTTTGAAAGGTAAATTTGTCATCTGTATATAGTTACCTTATTATGGTTACCTATAACTTTCTACAAAAAGTCAACATGTCTTTCATGTATGTGATCTATAAATAATGCCTATTTTTAAAAAGACCCTCCTTGAGAATGATTTTTCGTGTCTTAGTCCATGGAAAAGAAGTTAGATCTCTGGATTTGGGGTGGTTAGGTGGCACAGTGAATAGAGCACAGGCCCTGGAGTCAGGAGGACCTGAGTTCAAATCCAGTCTCAGACACTTAACACAAAAATCTAGCCATGTGACCTTGAGCAAGTCACTTAGCCCTAATTGCCCTCCAAAAAGAAAAAAAAAAGAACTCTGGATTTGAAGCTAGGAAGACCTGAATTCAAGTGTTGCCAGATTCATACTGGCTATGTGACCTGGATAAATCACTTAACTTCTTGATGCCCTTGGCAATTCACTCGGACTATAAATTGCAGAGAGAATGACAATCTGCTTTGGCAGAGGGATTTTCTTTATGGGCAATTCCCTGTAACATTGAACTTTCCTTACTAGTCCATTGAAGGGCCTTCTACTACCAATTTACAAATATCCTGAATATTTACTGAGGTCAGATTTTTAAAATTAACTATAATATAGGATAATAGATACAGAGCTAGGCAGAATCTTAACTATTGCCTAGTCAAGCCTCTTCCTTTGACAGATATGGAAACTGAGGCCCAAATTTATACAATTAGTAAATTGAGATAATTCCTCACAACTCTATATGCAGAACTCATAATAGTACAATGACCCAGTACTCCCACACAGTTTTGTGCAAGATGGGATGTTGGATTAATTTTCCTTCCTGGAAGCCTGACAGCCTTCACACTGTGGTTTTCCCTTAATTTCTCAAGAACCCAAGATACACACTTCAGGTACATTGGATACCCTTGGGCAAGATAGGGCAAATTAAATTTTGCACCAATCAGTCAAGCAATTAGCATTTGATATAGGTGCTGGGAATTTCCCCTGACAAAGGGGAGATGAGTATGCCCCTGAGGAAGCCAGCTAAGCTCCTAGGATGGTGATGTTTGAGGTCTCTTTCCTCTAATGGACCATTCAGTGTATGCAACTCTTCTTGGGCTCTTTTGAACAAATGAAAAAACTAACCTCACTGAAATCAATCAATAAATAAACAATTACCTTGTTCTGGGCACTGGGGATGCAAAGACAAAAGTGAAGCAATGCTTTCTCTTAATGAGCTTAAACTCTCCAAAGAGAGATACCAAGTATGTATATGAGCATAAAGGGAATAAATATAAAATAAATACAAGGTGGGCTGGAAAAGGAAGGCACAATGGTGGGGGAAGGAATGGGGGGGCAGGACAAGGAAAGTTTTCATGTAAAAATGGGACTTAGGGGAGGCTAGGTGGCACAGTGAATAGATCACTGACCCTGGAGTCAGGAGGACTTGGGTTCAAGTCTGACCTCAGACACTTAACACAAAAGCTAGCCGTGTGACCTTGGGCAAGTCACTTAACCCCAACTGCCCTCCCAAAAAGGGCAAAAAAAAAAAAAAAAGACAATGGGACTTAAGCTGCATTTTGACAGAAATAATATAGTCAGGAAAACAGAGGTGAAGACTGAATGGATTCCTAGCATGGGAAAGAGCCAGTGCAAATTCAGAGATAAAACATGCAATATCATATTTGTGGAACAGCAAGGAGTCCAGTTTTGCTAGCCTGGGGTAGGCAACTTGCAGCCTTGAGGGTACATGTGACCCCTTAGGTCCTCAAGTGTAGTTTGGGGCCACACTTGAGGATCTAGAGGACCACATGTGCCCTCCAGGCTTCAGGGTCCCTATCCCTGGACTAGACTATAGAGCACAGGAAGATGAATAATATATAACAGGGCTGGAAAGGCCGGTTTGGGTCAGATTGTGAAGGGCTTTAAAAGCTAAAAGGAGAAGTATATATTTTATCCTAAGGGCAATAGCAATCCACTGACATTTATTGAGTAGGGAAATTACATGGTCAGACCTATGCTTTAGAAAATCACTTTGCCAGTTATGTGGAGATTGGATTAAAGTGAGGATAGATGAAACATGGGGACTAATTAAGAGGTCATTATAATAGTGCAGGTGAGAAGCAATAAAGGTCTAAACTAAGGTGGTACTTGTTTGAATAATGAGAGGGGGATATATTATTGATGCCATGGAGGTATAAATGGCAAAATTTGGTAACTAAATCAATATGTGGGGTGAGGGAGAGAGATGTAGAGAATGATTTCTGAGGTTATGAACTTGGGATAGTGGAAGGATAATGATGCCCTCACACAGAGATGGAGTAATCAATAAGTCCAATTATTGTATTGAATGTAAATTCCTCGGGCCAGGGACAAGGTTTCATTTAATCTTTGTATCTTCAGTGTCTAGCACAGAGTCAGGCAATTAGTACATGCTTTGTTTTTCATTTTATTTGCTTATTTTACCTGCATTTGCTATCTGACCTTCCTCTTCCCCATTGAACAATAAAAACAAAGACAAAATTCTCACCAAAAATATGCATAGTCCAACAAAACACAACCCCCACTTTGCCCCTGACTGAAATGCTTGTCTGGCAGGAGGTGGGTAGCATTTTTCATCTCTGGTCCACTGGCATCATAGTTTATCATTGTGTTGCTTCAAATCCAGCAGGCATTTAAAGACCATTAGATACTATTGAAAGTTTCCGTTGGCTGTGTCCCATGGAGCTGGGTTTGGACCTGAAGGAGGAGAACGAATTCAATTGAATAAAATTGAAATTGAAATTTTAGAAAAATTAAGTACATACTATAATTGAGACACTGTGACAGAAAAGTCAAAATGACACAGTTCTCCAAGGCTAGAAAAGAGAACAAAAAGTTGACTCAGAGTTAAGAAGAGGAATAAAACTACCAGTTTAAAATAAGGTAGCATGTATACTTATGATGCACTAGGCATGTATTAGGTGCTAAACCACACTGAATCGCCTAACCATTTGCTTTTGCTGCTCCAATGTTTAGATCCTGAACACTGGTGGAGGAAGTCACCCCTCCCCCACTATTGATGGGGCTTTCACATTCATTTTATTTAACCTCAAATGAACCCTCAGTGTTTTATGACAATCCTTTTATTATTCCCTGGATACTCTGACCTACTCTTCTCAGTAACTATTCCTTTTTTTGTTTCACTTCACATAAAAGGTTGTTTTCTAAAATATATGTTTTATTTATTTTTTTATTTCATTCTTAAGACATGAGAAGAGCATTTCTATAACATAGTAGGATATAAAAAAAAAGATTATACACGAAACTGAAAATCTCTTATGTACAACTTGCCATTCCTTTTACATATATAATAAAGTTATGCAACTTTCTTTTTCTGCCCTTTTTTCTCTTCCCCCCTTTAGATGGCTACTAATAGACATAAATATGTGTGTATGCATACATAAACACACACACACATATAATTCTATACTGCGAGAAATGATTATTTCTCTCTGGTTTTAATAACTAATTATTGTGTTAGAACCAAGATTTTTCTCCTTTTCTACTTCCTCATTCAGAAACCAAGCAGTACAGGAAATCTCTCTTAAAGGTTTACCCAGGCCAAAATCTAGTCAGAAAATAGAATAAATTCTAAGTTTAGGCTAACGGGCACATTCCTGCTGATTGTGCTTGCTCAGACATTTGGAGGAAAATGTGAATCCTCCCTTTTGTCAGGCAAGTGTTTTGTAAATTGCTAAGTCTCTTTGACCAAGATTTGGGTGATCCAACGTCCCCATACTCTTGTTTTACTATTCATTTTCTCATTGATTGTTGTCCAATCAGTATTGATTGCCACCCTTAGGAACACTTGCTGTTCCAAGGGCATATAAGCTATGAGCCCACCACTATGAGGGGTCTTTAGTCTAAGAGATAGATGACCAAATGGCCATTGTTTTATAATAAATATTCTGGCCTTATTAGTAAAATGATTAAATTACCCAGAAATTCTATTACTTGAACCTTTTTAAACATCACAGTACATACTTCTATTTATCAGTTCTTTCCCTGGACTCAGATAGTATCTTCCTTCCTCGCCCCTTTATAGGTAATGTGGGTATTTATAATGGTCAATATGACTTAGTTGCTCAAAGTTTCTTCTCTCCTAAAATCTCCACATCTCCCACTCCCTTTACTCCAAACAGATTTTCTCACCCCTGACTTCCCTGAAAAATTCAAAGTTGTCTGTCCTGAGGTTCATCATCTCCCATACTTTACATTTAATAATCTTCCAATATTTTCTCTAATTCACTATAACTTTACTTCTGTCTTTCAAGAGGTAGCTTTCCTCCTTGCCTAGGCCAACAACTATCCTTGAAGCCTTGACCTTACTACTTCCCCAGTCTTCCATGAACTTGTGCCATCAATCATTCTTCCCTTTCTATTTCATGTTCAATATGTCGCTATACTGGCTCATTTACAATTCCCAGTTCTCCCTTGATCATAACATTCATCTAAACTATTTTTCTATATGTGTGTTTCTTTTCCCTGAGAAATTCCTAGGGAAAAATATTATCTATACTTCTTGCCTCAGTTTCCCTCACTACTCATTTCTCAATGCCTTGAAATAACAATTCTGAATGGTTTAAATTGTTCAACTAAAGTATCATCTGTGATTCCAAAGGACTGATAAGGAAAAATGATGACTACCTTATGACCATGAGATGGTAGACTAATAGAGAGAATCAGATTTTGGGATGTGAATAATGTGGGAATTTGTTTTTCTTGTCTATGCTTATATGATATAAGGATTCTGTCTTCCCCACTTTCTTTTTCTCTTCCTTCCATCCTTCCCTTTTTCCTTTCTTCCCTCATACCCTTCCTCCCTTCTTTCCTTCTTTCCATCCCTCCATTATTTCTTTCTTGTGTGTTGAGGGAGGTGAGAAGTAGGAAAAAGAATAAATGTTTTTAACTAAAAGAAAAAGAAAATTTTTCTTAAGAAAAATGGTCATTGCTCAACCAAAACTATGACCTCTAAGGTTAAAATGTTCCTTTTCTTCTATTATTTTCAATTCCAAGTTCTCTCCCTCCAATCTCTCCCTTCCTCACCAATTGAGGAGGAAGGAAAAATGTATTGCAAATCCCTATATTAGCCATATTAAAATATATATATATATATATACATCTATTTGCATTGTGAGTATATCAACTCTCTATGTAGAGGTGGACAGCATGTTTTATCATGAGTTCTCTGGATTTGTATTTGGTCATTGCATTTATCAGAATTCCTACATTTTTCAAAATTGTCTTTACAATATCGTTATTGTATAAATTTCTCTCCTGGTTCTGATAACTCCACTTTTCATCAGATCACACGAATCTTTCCATATTTTCTAAAACAATTACCTTCATTATTTTTTACAGAACAATAGTATCCCACCACATCCATATATCATAATTTGTTCAGTCACTTCCCAGATAATGGGCACAATTTTAGCTTCCAATTCTATACCACCACAAAAAAGAGCTGCTATTGTTTTGGTGCCTGTAAATTCTTTTCTTCTTACTTTGATTTCTTTAAGATATAGACCTAGCAGCAGAATCACTGGGTCAAAAGATATGCATAGTTTACTAGCTTTGGGGGCATAGGTCTAAATTATTTTCTTTTATAACTTGACAAATTCACAGATCCTGCATTAAAATACCTGCTTTCCCACAGCCCCTCCAACATTTCTCATTTTCCTTTTTTACCAACTTTTTCAATATAATGGGTAAGAGTTAATATATCAGAATTAATTTAATGTGCATTTCTCTTATTGTTGAGTTAGATCACTTTACATATGGTGATTGATAGCTTTTGTTAGACTTTTGATAGTTTATTGATAAATATTCCTCTGAAATATCTTTTGACCATTTATCAATTAGGAATAAGTTATTCTTATAAAAATTTAAGTCATTTTCAAATATACCTTAGAAATAAGACTTTTATCAAAGAAATTTTATGGAAATATTTCCCCTCCCCCAATTTTCTGCTTCTTTTCTAAATTTAACAGCATTGAATTTGTACAAAAACTTTTTTTTAAATTTTGTATAATCAAACTTGTTCATTTTATTTCCTGTAATTCTCTTTGTATTTTGTTTGGTCATAAACTCTTCTCCTGTCCATAGATCTGGTAATTTCTCCCATACTCCTCTAATTGCTTATGATTTCATCCTTTATGTCTAAATTATGTACCCAGTGGAGTTTATCTTGGAATATGATATGAGATGTTGTTCTATGACTAGTTTCTCCCAGACAACTCTCCAGTTTTCCCAATACTTTTTTGTCAAATAGTGAGTTCTTACTCATTTGGTTTGAGATTGGAAAAGAAGTGTGACAACGCTGTATATTGTCACCATATTTACTTAACTTATATGCATAGCACATCATGTGAAATGCCAGGCTGGATGAATCAAAAGCCAGAATTAAGGTTGCTAGGAGAAATATCACCAATTTCACATATGCAGATGATATCACTCTGATGGCAACAAGTAAAGAAGAATTAAGAAGTCTCTTGATAAAGGTGGAAGAAGGTAGTGTAGAAGCTAGCTTGATGCTGAACATTACAAAAAAATTTAAGATTGTGACAACTGATCTCATCACTTCCTGGCAAATAAAGGGAAAAGAAATGAAAGCAGGGTCAGAGTTTAAATTCTTGGCTTCAAAGACCACTGCATATTGTGATTGTGATGAAATTAAAAGATGCTTTCTTTGTGAAATGAAATCTATGGCAACTCTAGACTGTGTACTAAAAAGCAGAAACATCACCTTGATGACAAATGTTTATATAGTAAAAACTATGCTTTGTCCAGTAGCAATGTATGACTGTGAGAGTTGGACTATAAGGAAAGCTGAGTACCACAGAATCAATGCTTTAAATTGTGCTAATGAAAACTTTTGAGAGTGCCTTGGACATCAAGTAGATCACAGCAGTCTGTTCTTAAAGAAATTAGTTCAAAGTATTTACTGGAAGGTCAAATACTGAAGCTGAAGCTTAAATACTTTGGTCACATAAAAAGAAGATGGGACTCATTGGAAAAGCCCCTGTTGTTGGAAAGATTGACGTCAAAAGGACAGAGGATAAGATGTATAAATAGTGTCATAGAAACAAACAAAAAAAACCAAACAAACATGAAATTGGACAGTTTATGAGATATGGAGGAGAATAGAAGAGCCTGTTGTGCTGTGGCCCATGAGGTCACAAAAAGTCAAACAGGAATGAACAACTGAATGACGAGTTTTTACTCCAATAGCTGGGATGGTTGGGTTTTTCAAACACTAAGATTCTCTGCTTGTTTGCATCTGTATGTTATGTACATAATCTATTCCACTGTTCAGTCTTTCTATTTCTTACCCAGGATTGAATTAGTTTGATACTACAGTTTTGTAGTAAGATGGAGATTGGATATTGCTAGGCAGTCTTGCTTCCCAGTTTTTCATTAATTTCCTTGATATTTTTATTCTTTTGTTACTATAAACGAATTTGTTATTCTTTTTTAACAGCTCTATCAGATAAACCTTTGGTAGTTTGATTGGTATGACAATAAATAAGTAAATAAACTTAGGTAGTATTTCATTTTTATTATATTGGCTTGATCAATATGAGCAATTGATATTTCTCTGATTATTTGGATCTTTGTATAAAGCATTTTGTGTGATTGTATTCATGAATGTATATCATTGTAGGTAGTTCCCAAGTATTTGTTTTACTATCTTTAGTTATTTTAAATGGAATTTTTCTTTCTTTTTCTTCTCCAAATGACTTCTTAATTGCTAAATTCAGTGAGTGAAGTGAATTCTCATTGTCCTTTACTTCCATAACTTTTGATACTGTTGACTATTACATTCTCCTAGGTATTATCATATACTGACCTGGCATGTATCATCTCTCCAAGGCAGCTAGGTGACACAATGGGTAGAGGACTGGACATAGAGTTAGGAATCCAAATCCTGCCTTAGTTACTCACTAGCTATGTGATCCCGTGTGATCCTTAACTTCTGCATCACTTTCCTCAATTAAAAAATGAGAATAATAATATACCTACTTCTGAGATTTGTTGCAAGAATCAAATAAATATTTGGAAAGGGTTTAGATCAGTTCTTCATGCATAATAGGAACTTAATACATGGGTTATTCTTTTCCTTTACTCTTCTTCACAGATGAATTTAAAAAATAATCATTATGTCTAGCCCTAATTTCTATAACAAACTATATAGACCCACACTATCAGTTTCCTGCTATATGTCTTTTTCTTAATGTCCTGGAGATAGTTTAGGCTCAAGATATGCAAAACTCACTATTTTTCCTTCTAAACCTAACCCTTCTTCAATGCCCCTTCTGGATACCACCATCCTCCCATGTACCCAGGTTCATAACCTCAAAATTATTATTGACTTGTGTCTCTTCTTCAACATCCATACCCAGTCACTTGTCACATCTACTTATTCTTATGGTCACCACTCTAATTTAAGTTACCATGGCCTCTCATTTGCACTGCTGTAATTGCTTCCTAATTGTTTTCAGGGTTTCTGATCACTCTCCTCCTATTTATTATCCACACAGATTCCAAAATAATTTCCCCAATGTACAAACCTGACCATTTCACTCCCTCCTCAAAAACCATTAATATCTACTACCCATTGATTATAGAATACAATACAAACTCCTTAATCCAGTTTAAGGTCCTCCACAAATGTAATACCCCTAACTTTTCCAGGTTTCTCTCACATTAGACCCCTTTGAGAATTCAACATTTCAACCAAACTGGACTACTACCTATACTTTGAACCCAATTCTCTATCTCCACACTCTCCCTTAACCCACTTTAGATAGTTAAAATGTGCTTCTTTATGATCTCAGAACCTTTGGTTTTCTTCAAGACTAGGTTCAAGGGTCACCACCCCTCTCAAATCTTCCCTAATTCCCTATTCAGTTGTAACTGCCCTTTTCCTCCTCTGTTTTTCTTCTTTTACACTTATTTGTGTGCTCATTGTATACCCTTGGTAGAATTTAAACTCCCTTAAGTCAGGGACTGTTTATTAGTCTTAGTGTCCATAGCCCTTAGAATATTGCCTTGAACATAGTAGGTACTTATTAAAGTCTGTTTAATTGAACAACCAACCTTCAGTAGCAAAGCAGATGAAACATATACATATACATATGAAAAAATAACAAATTAGAAAGCAGAAATGATAACCCCCAAATAAGTACAACGGTTTAAATTTTATAGGAGTTGAAAAGATGGAGAAAGCACTGTCAATGACGTATTCTTGCTAAATTCTGGAGAAAAAAATATGGTGCAAGAAATTCACGTGATTATGTGTTAGTGATGCAAATGAGATGGAATGGGTAGAGGGCAAGATGAATGTGAGTCTGTTCTTTGGAAGGATGATCAACAGATGGAGGCATACATAGTTAATAGATCTGCATCCTGGATCAAAAGCAAAGCATCTTGCCAGAAGTTTGTGGATTATTCATTATTCTATTGCTCTAAGAAAAAAAAAGAGAAAGAAAAAGATCTGAGGTCTCTAGGTAAAACCATTCTTCTAGGTTCAGAATCTTAGCTAAATATCTTTATGTAAATGCCCGTTGGTATCACCTTGTGGAAAGAGGATTTGCAGGAAGAAAGGTCAAATGAGGGAAAAAGAAAGAGTGGGGGAAGACAAAAGATAATTAGATATGTGAGAAGAGAAATGAGATTTGCATAAAAAAATGAATTGACAAAGGAACACTGAAAAAGAAGAATCAAAGTGGGATTATAGATCTACAATCTCAGGGAAGAAATGGCAGGAAGAATAAGGTAGTGGGAAAATAAATGGACTTGGAGTCAGAACATTTTGTTTCTAGTCCTTGCTCTACTGTTTTATAGAGGTATGGTCTTGGGAAAGTAATTTCACATTTTGAACCTAAATTCTCCTATGGTTCATCACAGCTCAAACATTCTGTGATTCTGTGATTGAAAATACTGATAACTGAGCAGTGCTAAGCAATTGCTCAAGTGGTTTATTATAGACCTAAACTCATAAGATAAAGATAAAAAGATAAAAAAACTGATAAAGAATGTTCATGAGAGTCTGGGTCTTTCTTTAGAAATATTTCCTACGTAATAATCTATTGTTGTGGTATATCAATGGATAATGGGAACCACTAGATGGAAAGTGTACTGTTTCTTAGTAGTCTTCTATCATTAGACTTCTTTCATGAGACTGGATGGGAGAAATGTTTATACTGCTAGGACATTAAGCAGATCATCTAAAGGATCCATTGTTGCCTTTTCCTCAGATTCTTATAGGAAAGGAAAGTGTACTTCAGAATACCTGGAAAATACCTTCTTCCTCTTCTGATTATTAAGATACTCAAATTGATCCCAGTGGAAGAACATTCCTATTGTCATGGCTCTCTGAGGTCTAATTTGGAAGGCTCTTAAAGGTAGCAGGATTCCAACTGGTAAAGTCACAATTTTCATGTGGTAAGTACTGCTATTGCTTCTCCCCCAAATGATTCCTTTTGATGGTGAAAATAATAGATGCATGTTTGGTATGGAGAATTCAGGCAAAGAGATAAATGAGAAAAGCTCCAGCCAAACACATCTCCTTGAATATAATCTCAAAAATCTAAAGAGACTACATCATAACTACTGTACTAGGTGGATCTATGAATCTATTTAACTTTTCTGAAAATTAAGTTGGAATTTTGCAAAGGAAGTGACAAAACAAGCCATCCTGTTTGACTCAGCAAGCTCACTACAAGATATATATCCAAAGGAGGTTAATGACAAAAGGAAAGGTCTCATATAATTCAAAACATCTGAAGCAGTACATTTTGCAATATCAAATAACTGGAAATAAAATAGATGTAAATGGATTGCAATGGCTAGTTAAATGACAGGTAAATATGATGGTATATTACTTTGTTATAAGAAATAACGAAGATAATAAATATAAAAAAGCATGGTTAAACTTAGATGAACTGATACAAAATGAAATAAGTCATAATAGGAAACAATACATACAATGGCTAACATTATGTAAATGGAAAAAGCAACAAAACCATCAAAATTGACAAATGAAAATGTATAGTAATTAAACTTGGCCACACAGGAGAAATATAAGAAGGTACCTGGCATATTGTACATACTTAGTAAATGTTTATTTTTAAGTTTTCTATTTATTTTAACATTCTTTTTTTAATTGAGTTCTAAATTCTCTCCTTCCCTTTACCCCTCCCTCACCCATTGAGAAGTCAAGCAATAGGATATCCACATAAACATTAATTGATTGATTGATAATTTCTTCATTGCAGAGGTTGAGGACTATCTATGAGTGTGGTACAATGCATATAATCCCATAATTTATTCATATGCTGGTTGATTTGTTGAGCTCTCCACCCCACCTCAACCTGTACTTTTTTATACTTTGTTGCAAGGAATGGCTCTTTTGGGGAGAGAGAGGAGAGTGACCTGTTAGGAAATTTAAGTGATATAAAAACAAAAGAGCAAGAGAGAGATAAAGACACACACGTGTGTGTACATTCACATGTACATTTCCTGTGTCCTTGCCCATGGCATATGTGGACATGTATTGTGTAGGTATATATATATATATATATGTGCATGTGTATATATGTGTATATGTATATATGGAGGGAGAGAGAAAGAGAGAGAGAGAGAGAGAGAGAGAGAGAGAGAGAGAGAGAGAGAGAGAGAGAGAGAGAGAGAATAGCAAATGGCAGAAA
>NW_027187460.1:26882261-26902352 GCF_028583685.1 Petaurus breviceps papuanus | reverse complement strand
AGATCAATTGTAATCATCAATGTGGATATTTTCTCCAATGATGCAAATCACAACTCATTCCTTTTGGTCCATTCCATGTTTCTCTTTTCTAGCCCCCCCCACACACACACACACACAGCTAGGGCACACAGTGGATAGAGAGGTGGATTCAGTGCCAAGAAGATCTGAGTTCAAATACACCCTCAAATACACACTGGCTATGTTAACCTAGGCAAGTCACTTAACCTCTGTTTACTTCAGTTTTCTCATCTTAAAATATAAATAATAATAACACCTACCTTCCAAGGTTGTGGTGAGGATAAAAGTAACTAATATTTGTAAAGCAGTTTGTAAACATCAAAGTGCTATATAAATGCCAGATATTGATGATGAAAATTATTGTGATGATGATGATGATGATGATAATGATAATATTTACACCATGGATGCCAAATCAAAGTAGTAATACCCTTCCTTTCTTTCCTCTGAATTTGCAAGGATACCAAGAGAGCACACAGAGCAGTGTTATTTTCTCCTTTTGCCATTGACCAATCTACTTTAATTTTCTATCATCATTTCTTTGGTTTTTCATATGACCTGCTTACACTCACCACAGATCTTCCCACTGCCCTTTGAGGGACAGTCATTTTTATTTATACAGAGTTGTAGCATCTCACCACATCTCAGTCATACAATCACATTTGTAGAATATTGGTATTTTTAAGAGAGTCATTATTTCTGATAAAAGCTCAGCAGTCTTTAGATGCTTTGCCATTTTCTAGAGTCAATTTTGCCTGCCCTACTCCTTTTTAGAGCCAACTCATTAGCCATATGCACCACCTATCCAATATATATATATATATATATATGTGTGTGTGTGTGTGTGTGTGTGTGTGTGTGTGTGTGTGTGTGTGTGTGTGTGTGTGTGTGTATACTGATGTGGAAGATTTATAAACTGACCACACGACTGCCCATAATAATCTAGACAATATGTATTCTTAATGCATTTGCTTTTTTCAGGGTGGATGAGATGAGCAAACTCTTTTGAGTTGTTTCGGTGATTTTCCAAGAGGCTCTGTAATTTTCCAGGTCTTAACAAAACCAACATGATATCATACACAGTGAGATCTTATTATCCATATAAAAAGTCTCTTTAATCAAGGACCTTGGAGTCACCCCTCATGGAACTTTAAGATGACAGATCCAGATGTATTTATAGAAGAGATAGCAATTCTATTGAAGAAAAGAAGGGAAAGAAAAGAAGCTTAATTAGACTATGTATATCTAGAAGAAAACACATAATGCTATAAAGGAGCAGGAGATATTCCAGGAATTGAATGTGTAGAGGGAGGTAGGAACTTGCCAATTTTTACAATTGTCTGAAAAGGAAAGTGCACAATCATATAGATAGAGGTTGGGAAGGAATATGAAGAAGCTTCTATCTTTTCTAAAGAAGACTAGGGATGCTTAGAAAACAGAGAACTAATGATGGAAATTAAATAAAATAAGTAGGGCACTGGGTTAGGACAGGGTGAGGGAGGAGGGGACATTTAAGAGAATAAAGAGAATTATTGAAACAAAAGAAACTTTGACTAGGGACAGCTAATTTCCAAAGGCAGTGAGGTCAAAAGGGTGACAACCAGAGATCTGGGTGTGGGTTAATGGAAGAACAGGATGGAAAAGGATTGAAGTCAGACTGTTCTAACTATAAATAACTAGTGTTGATTTCATTCCCTTATTCTTTTTTTCTCATTTTAAAAATGTGTCTTGAGGAAAAGAAATGAAATGCAATAATACAATATGATGAAAGAAAAATTAAAACTTGCAATCATATCACAAATGTGACTACAACAAACTGACATGGAGAAGGGTGGCAGTATCTATCAGAAAGCAAATCCCAATATTTGTTGTCTACAAGAAGCACACATAAAACATAAAGGTACATACAGTGATAAAATGAATTTTTGAAGAAGACTAAATTATTTATGAATAAAATCTCCAAGATTCAGGGAATGGCAATCATGAACTTAGAGAGAAAAAATATGAGAAAAAACTGATCAAACCAGAGGAAGAACTAGGAAGAAAAATATTAAAATGTTTGGGACTTAATCATGACTTGTTCATACTTAGTCAAAACTAGCAGAAAAGTAAAAAAGAAACAAGTAAAAGATCTAAACAATATATTAGGAAAAAATAGCTATTATAACAGACACGTTGCAATTACCAAGTGAAAATCAATAAATATCAATTTTTGACTTTTCATAACACTTTTACAAAAATGCAAAATGTCATTAGGAAGAAAGAACTTACAAGCATACACAGAAAGGTGGAAATATTAAACACATTCTTTACAAATGATAATGCAATAACAATATTATAAATAAAGAAGGTTTGAAGAAAGAATTCAATCATAAAATAAGATTAAATTATGTAGTCCCAAAGAATGAGTGCATCACATATCTAGTCTGGGGCTGGTTTTAAACCCAGATCTTCCTGACTCCAGGTCTGGTGCCCTATTCACTGAACCACTTAGCTTTCTTCTGTCAGCAGAGAAGGTGCTATTCCTTTATGGCTTTAGAAATGTGTAGTTTGGGGAGGCTAGGTGGAATAACGAATAGAGCACTGGCCCTGGAGTCAGGAGGACCTGAGTTCAAATATGGCCTCAGACACTTAACAATTACCAGGTGTGTGACATTGGGCCAGTTATTTAACCCTGATGGCCCTGCCTCCCCCTTCCAAAAAGCAAAAAATGTAAAGTCTCACTTCTCTTTCTTTCTATCCTTTGTCTTCATCTCTCTCTCTCTCTCTCTCTCTCTCTCTCTCTCTCTCTGTGTCTCTGTCTTTCTGTGTCTCTCTCTCTGTCTCTGTCTCTGTCTCTCTGGCTCTGTGTGTGTGTGTGTGTGTCTCTTTGTGTGTGTGTCTCTGTCTGTCTCTCTTTCTATCTCTCTGTCTCTCTCTCTCTGTGTCTCTCTCTGTCTGTCTGTGTGTGTGTCTCTGTCTCTCTGTTTCTCTCTGTCTCTCTCTCTCTGTCACTGTCTCTCTGTCTCTCTCTCTCTGTCTCTGTTTCTCTGTCTCTGTCTCTCTGTCTCTCTCTGTCTCTCTCTCTCTCTGTCTCTCTCTCTGTCTCTCTCTGTCTCTCTCCCCATTCCACAATTTAGGTGAAGGTGGATTTCTCTCCCTCCCCCACTGCCTCCTCTTTCAGGAGCATGATATGACAGCATACAACAAAACCACATAAAAGTGTTGTACAGGAACTAGACCTAAGAGGAATGTACAAAGACACTATAAACTACAGCCTCCTTACTCTATATAATCAAAATATTATTTTAAATTCCCTATAAAGCATGGTGATTCCAGAATCTAGCCTTCTAATCATAGAAGAAAGATTTTTCTGAGAAGTACTGATTAAGGCAATACCAAATTTGAGAATTCTCAAAAGTTCAGGTACTTGACTCCAAGAGGAAAAGTATTTTAAGAACAAAATACTATCACTAATGGGGCCCCTGGAGCTTCAGGACTTTACCAACCCTTCCAACCATTACTGTAGGTTGGTTAAAACAGCAAAGGTTAGAAGTGAAGGGGATTCTTTTCACTCTCCTCCAAATTACCTTCATTAGATTTGGGGGGAGGGATAGATTGGAGCAGAAGACCAATGAGTAGTGTGCCTTATGGGTTTCTGTATCTGTTCATGGGCTCCTGTTCTTTTTGCCTTCTGACTTTTATGTGGGAGTGAATCAAAAGCTGTTCCACATTTGATATGCATTTAAATCATTGATTGTCTATATGGCAGTTGACAAACCTGGTACTCATATTAAAGAAAGAAAATCAAGAAATATGTCATGATTATCCTTAGATACATTCCAATAGCTCTCCAGGTAGCAAAATGGGCTGAAAAGAGAAAACATCCTTCTTTGGTCAGGTCCTCATAATCAAACTTGTTCCATAGGCACCCAAATTCCTTTGTGAGTGGATCAATGGGCCATAGATTACATGGCGAATAATTTTAACCAAAATAAAATTATAAATGTGAGAAAGCATGCCAAAATTTATCAAGACCTGTCAAAGCAGTCCTTTAGAAGAAACATATATTTGTAAATACTTAAATAAAAAGGTGACAAGAGAGATCAATAAATTATATATGGAAAGAAAAAATCTAATAAAGCAACAAATGAAAAAAAAATACCTCAATCAACACACAAAATGGAAATTCTTGAAATTAAAGAAAAGATGAAAAATTTTATTTAAAATGTAGTTGTATGAGATCTTTTAAAAAGATCAATAAAATTGGCAAATTATTAGGTAATTTGTTTAAAAAATGCAAAGGAAATTTTTTAACAAAATCAAAAATGAAAAGAAAAAATCCAAAAGAAGTAGAGGAGAAATGAATGAATTAATTTAAAATTATGCCCTAGTAAGAGAGGCAGAATATCAAAGTGATTAAAGTTTGGAATTTAGAGTGTGGAAGAAATGAGTTCAAAACCTATTTTTGTAATTTATTGATTAAATTATTACGGATAAGGCATTTTTCCCCTCTAAAATTTGGTATGATGATCTAGGAAGTGAAAATGATAGAAGCAATATTTGTAGCCTTTGCCTCAGAAGATTGTAATGAGGCTTTAATGGTGTAATACTTATGTACACTCTAAATGTCATTTATTATTATGACATTTGTTGATGCTGGAGAAGGAGTCAGCATATGGGAAAAGATTAAAGATAAAAGAAAAAGGGAATGATTTATAGGATCAATATGCCAAAGAAACAGTGGCTAGGGTAAAGGGCACAAGTGGAGCATATAACTTTTGTGAGGAAGAAAGGAACAAGGGAAAGAAGGAGAGAAGAAAAGAAAGAAGGAAGTAGGGAACTGAATAAGGAAGAAAGGAAGGAAGGAAGGAAGGAAGGAAGGAAGGAAGGAAGGAAGGAAGGAAGGAAGGAAGGAAGGAAGGAAGGAAGGAAGGAAGAAGGAGGGAAGGAAGGAGGGAGGGAAGGAAGGAGGGAGGGAAGGAGGGAGGGAGGGAAGGAAGGAAGGAAGAAAGGAAGGAAGGAAGGAAGGAAGGAAGGAAGGAAGGAAGGAAGGAAGGAAGGAAGGAAGGAAGGAAGGAAGGAAGGAAGGAAGGAAGGAAGAAAAGATGGGAGGGAGGGAAGAAGGAAGAAAGGACATTATTTAGCACTTATTATACGCCAACACTGTTTTAAAAGCTGGAAATCTAGAGATAAAAACACAAAATCAGAGAGTCTCTGTCCTCAAGGAGCCTTTATTCTAATAGTGGAAACAAATCATACAGGGGAATGTTGGATAAGCAGGTTCACTTTGGCCCACAAAATTAAAAGGATGTTGAGTAGGGTTATGGGCAATATATTGGCACAACCCATGAACAATGGATAATTTGATCATTATTTACGGTTCTAAAACTGGAGAATATGAGAAGGTAGGGAGGAGCCATTGTGAGAAAGGGGCACTCCATCCTCAGATTGGAATAAAAGAGAAAAAACTAGAGATGGGGATGTACAGAGGGTTGAGATGTAGGGTAGGGGAGATGAAGGAGCTGATTATGGATGGCCTCAATTTTATGTTCACTGGATTAAGGAATAAGCCTTCTATTGTTTACAAGGCAAAACTCATTCCAAAACATATTTGTCCCTTGCAAAAGGACAACATGTCCTCTCTGATCTGTTCTAAAGCCTGTAATTCAATTAGGCTCAATAAACATTTCTTAAATTCCTATTATGAATAAGGCACCATTTTAGGCACTCAGCGAAACTAGTTTAAAAACAAAAGAATCCCAGACCTCAGCATCAAAAATTAGTATAAAAGTGTCTCTAATGTCCACAAAAGGGCTAGATCCCAGCCTAGATCCCAGTCAGAAGGAGGATAGAAGTGACAGGTAGGGGTGAAGATTTAGGGATGTGTTTTTTGGGAGAAAGAATACAAAAGATTCCCCAAATTATGAAATTAGCAGTTTCCAGAAAATGTCACATACTTCCTTGATCCTAACAATTTTCCTTCAGTCTGTGTTTGAATCTCATAGGCAAATCTCCCAATTCTGTTCAATGTATAAACCAGGTGTTTGGGGACAAGAGAGAATACACATCACCACTAACACCCCCTTTCTCATAAAAGAAGCAACATACACACAATAATACTCAAAGAATTTGAAATTTTTGAAACATCTATCATGGGGTCAGTGCTTCTAGTCTACTTCAATCACTTTTTATTTCACCTGAATAAAAACAATAGAATATTATTTTGACTTTGCATTTCTACTAGGATTCAAAAAGACAGATACTTTTGTGTTCACTTTAGTCCCTGAGGACTCTTTCTCAGAATACATTCAGTGAGGAGAGAAAGAGAGGGAGAGAGGGAGAGGGAGAGAGAGAGAGAGAGAGAGAGAGAGAGAGAGAGAGAGAGAGAGAGAGAGAGAGAGAGAGAGAGATGGGGACATCACACACAAAATACCCAGACATTGGATAGTATTTATTCAATAATATTGTTCTTAAAGTCAATAAAATCACTTCCTGAAATTCCCTGGATTCTAACTCTCCAACAGCATCAAACCTGAGGCACATAGCCTTCCAACTTCCCTTGAATTCCAAGTAATTAGACCATTCTTCTTTAAAGCCATAACAGGGATTACAGAAGTGATATCTGAATGGAAAGAGAACACAGAAAGACTATTTTTAAAAATAAAAATGAATCTCCCAAGATATCAGTGATTCAACATAGAAGAGGGGATTTGTATATGTGTGTCTTGTTTTGTCTTTTAGCCCTTGGTGATAGAAGAATGTAGAAAGCTACTGGCAGCCTATCATTCCCAATAGTCCAACATAGTGCTGACTTTAATGGGGCATATAAATTAGGAGCTTCTTTTAAGAACTGAAGACTGATGGGGGATTTTAAAGGGTGTGCTAGACCTGATTCTAATCAAAGATAAAACTGACTACTAACATACATAGTTTAGATAGTAATAGCTAATCATAACAGCTAGTATTTACATAGTGATTCAAGATTTACAAGGTGCTTTAAAAATATTCATTCATTTTATCCTCACCAAAACCCTTGACGGTGGGTACTATTATTATCCCCATTTTACAATTGAGGAAACTGAGGCAAATAGAGGTTAAGTTACTTCTCCAGGTTAACCTAGTAAGTGTATGGGCCTGAATTTGAATTCAT
Organism: Petaurus breviceps papuanus; assembly: GCF_028583685.1. NCBI lineage: Eukaryota > Metazoa > Chordata > Mammalia > Diprotodontia > Petauridae > Petaurus > Petaurus breviceps. The sequence continues at coordinate 26,895,202 of NW_027187460.1, read as the reverse complement.
CTTTCTTACTCTATGCCCAGTGCTCTAGCCACTGTGATACTTCCATTTAGAAGACACTGGCTTAATTTGAGAGCATCTATGGGCCCTTAGTTCAGGACATTATCAAGTCCAGATTTGTTTCCATCCTTATTTTTGGTGGACTAGGTTTAATTTTCCTTTTTTCCACAAGTTGCTATTTCATCTAACTCTGATTTCTCCCTCTCAAAGGCAAGGAGAAGGGCAGATGAAAGTGCCAAAGGCTCAGCATTGTGGAAAATAACTCATAGGATATACTTGGCACTGCAAGTCTCAGTATATCACCTCCTTATTCAATTGAATTCAGCAAATATTTATTGAGCACTTATTATGTGTGAGGTACTGTGCTTGGTCCTGAGGAGGATAAAAGATAAATAAAGCATAACTCCTTTTCTCAGAGAACTAACAATTTGGGAGGAGAGATAAGGCCATCTAGTTTATATCCCCCAAACTCATGTAAAAGTATTCTCTGCAAAGTCAAAAATGCCCTTTTAATTGCCAAAATCCAATGATCTTTAGTCAACCCAAATCTTTCTTGAACTTTCTGAAGCTTTTGACATTGTTGAGCATCCCCTTCTTGATAATTTCTTTCCTTGCTTTCTGTTCACTCTTTCCTCTTCTTCTTCTCCTATTCATCTTCATACTGTCTCATTCTGCATCTTCTTCCCTGGTTCTTTGTCTTAGCACCTTCTATATGGGAGTTAATTCCCAAAGCTCTGTTCCTGTCCTTTCTTTCTTCTCCCTCTATTTTTTCCCTTGATAATTATTTCCCTACCATCTCTAATTAGATAACACTACCAACTTTAATTAGATAACACTAAGTTATTTAAATCTAGCACCAATCTCTTCCTTGTATCTGAACCCCATGTTTCTAATGGCCTAAATATGACAATATATGCTCATAGCATATGAAACCAACTTGTCACAAATATAGACCATGGAAGAAGTCAACGGAAGATGAAAGATAGGAGAGTAACAATGCTGAAGAAAGAAGAAATTATGATAACTAAGGTCAAAGAAAGGCAAAACCTAGGCAACAATAGGCAAACCTATTTAACTCTTATTTAGTTTCTGTGGTTTCTACCACGAAGAACAAAATGAAGATGGGAAGGGACAGAGCTAAGATTGGTCACAGCAAGTTGAAACACAAAATAAGTGATATTTTCTGCAAAAGTTAATAAATAATAAGTTTAACAAGTGTGTTAATGTCACCCAGGAAAATTAAGTCAATACATTCCCCAAGTAAGGGAAAAGGCCCCAGATTTGGTTGTTGAGCCTATGTCAATCTTTAAAAAAAATGTAGATGACAAAAGATATGCTGCAGGATTGTGAAGAGTTTAAAATGCTATTTGATATTCCAAACAAAGAATATAATGGGTTCTTTAAGCTACAATCCCGAATGTATGATTTCAATCCCTGGAAAAAGCCTAATGCTTGCTATTAAATGTACAATTTGTGAACACTGAGAAAGAGAAACAATGATCACTATAAACCAACATGGATTTATCAAAAATAGTTTGCGCTATACCTAATTCCTTCTTCCATCCCTTCTTCTTTACTTTAGTTCCTTCTCTCCTTCCTCCATTTCACTGCCTTTTTTCTTCCTTCCTTCCTTCTTCCTTTCTTCGTTCGTTTGTTTGTTCATTCCTTCCTTTCTTCCTCCTTCCCTCTCTCCCTTCTTCCCTCTTTCTTCCCTTCCCCCCTTTTCCTTCTCTCATTCCTTTCTTCTTTTTTTTACTTTCTTTTAACATAGTTACTATATTGGAAGATTAGAGAAATAACCTAAATTTCACATATCTGAATTTCAATAAGGTATCTGACAAAGTCTCTCATATAATTCATTTGAATAAGAAAATTTAATATGAGGGTTCACTTTAGATGGAATCAACGGAAGTTAACTAAGTTGACACAAAGCAGAGTAGTTAATAGATCAAGATCAGTTTGGAGGAAGGTCTCTGGTAAAATGATCCAAGAATTACCCGCCCCTGAAAGTCTTCATTTGAAAACTGGTTGTCTCTACAAAGAGATCTTCTAAAAGAGATTCTTTTTTCCAGTACAGTGGAACTAGATGGCCCTTCCAACTCCAAAAAATCTGTGTCTCTGAGAACTGTATTATTGTTGCTAGCATCTCGATCTTCTCATGTTTTTTGATAGGGTTTAAATAGCAGTGGTATTGGGGCAAGTCACTATCTTGTTATTATTTTTATAAAACTCATATTGCATTGACATTTGCACAGATAGAAAAAATAATGGTTACATAGTTCATTTATTATTTTTGTTGTTATTATTATTATTGTTATTATTCATATTATTGAATCTGTTGGTGCTTTCCAGAGCTGGGATAGGTGAGATTTCTATGTGTTGAGAGGTAGTTGATAGAGTGAATAGAGAACTGACATCAAAAAAGAAAATCCAGTATCTGATACATCTTAACTGTGTGACCTTGGCCAAATTACTTAAGCTTAGAGGCAGTTCTCTAAGAATAATGTCTGTGGAGATTATTCATACTTTCATGATCAGAAAACATTTCCCCATCTCAGAGTTCTCTACATTCTCTCCATAAATTCACAAGCCCAAGTCCTATACTATTATTTTTATTTATCCTGTACTATTCTTCAAATTAGACCATTTTGTGATTTTGTATTGTAGCCTTAATCTTCCTGTAGCTTGTCTTTCTTTCCGGTCTTTCTTCTCTCCAACTAATCTTCCACATATCTGTTAAAATAATCTTGCCAAGTGTAGATCTAGACATTTTACTCCTTCCCTCCTTTAAGATCCAGCCCAAATGCCACTTCCTCCAAGAAGGCTTTCCTGATTCTTAAGCTGAAAATAATTACTCCCTTCTCAAATTTTCCTAAAGCATTTTGTTGTTCCCTAAAGTGTTTCTTAAAGCATCTCTCCTGTGCCTGGATCATTGCCTACTTCACTAACTACTTATTTGTGCACTGGTATTACCAATCCCCATTAAACCCTTCATTGTTCTTAAGGGCAGGAAATATGCAACTGTTTGTTTTTGCATTCCCCAAACCTAGCATAGTGTTTGGACCAGAGTAGTCTCTTAGTAAATGGATGGGGTGAGATGGACACTGAATTATTCTCCAAATCTGAAATTTAATGATGCTCTCAAGTATTTTTTTAAATTGTCTTGATTAAGGTACCCAAATAAGTACAATATCTGATGGGTTGTGATTAAGTCATAGGTGAAGTTTGAAGTGGTATGTGAGTTCAAAGAGGGAAGAGACCATTTTGAGTCTAAGGGTTAAGGGAAGTCTACTAGCAAAATCTGGCATTTGAGTATGTAAAAAAGGAACTATATGAGAGAAAGATTAGAAGGGAAGAAGTACATTTGTTTGGCAGCTGCTTGTATAAGTGTTTTAGAGAAACCTCCCCCACTGCCATAGCCTGCCCTGACTCCATAAGGTTAGGTCTGATCATAAGGTTAGAAAGCTGACCACACATCCACACCACCACCACCACCACCACCAGGAGGAATCTGGGGAAACTGTAGGAGAGAAGTTTAGATAGATGGATGATATAGATGATATAGATTAAGACAGATATATATTAGATGGAGATATAGATATAGATTAGCTATAGATAGATATAGATGTTATAGAGATAGAGACAGAGACAGAGATAGTGATAGAGAGATAGAGATGATATAGATAGATATAGATACATATATATAGACGATATAGATGTAGATGAGATAGAGATAGAGATGATATATATATATATAGAGATGATATAGATATGAAAGAAGGACCTTTGGAAGCCTGGACTTAATTGTCCTACAAATAATAGGCTGACTGATCCAATGAGGAAAAGGAAAAAAAAATACATTCTTTTTTCCTGAGCTATTTCTAGTGTTTCTTTGGCACAGACACACACACACACACACACACACACACACACAATCAAACTGAGTAGATTTAGGTATGTAACATTAAGTGTACTTCTCAGATGAGGTTTTGGGAAAGTTAGTTTTATGTCACCCAGTAGATAGCAGAGGTCCCTGAGATAGTTTATAAAATGTGACATTCCTTTATCATGCAAATAACTTTCCTTTCTTCTTTATCTCATGCTGGCTGGTTCAAAGCTTCATGTAGAACAGACATGTGATCCATGTTTGACTGAATGATAGTAATAAAGTAGTGAAAGGGAAATAGCACTGGAGTAGAAATAAAATAAAATGAGGATCAAAGGCAAATATTATACCTACTATGTACCAGGCACTAACCTACCCAATTTTTACAAATATTATCTCACTTGATCTTTACAACAGCCCTGTGAAGTAGGTGCTATTATTATTCCCATTTTATAGCTGAGGAAACTGAAGCATATAATGATTAAATCCCTTTCCCAGGGTCATTCAACCAATAAGTGTTTGAGGTTGCATTTAGACTCAGGTCTTTCTGACTCTAGACCCAGCCCTCTATCTACTGAGACACCTAGGTACTTCAAATACTATCACTTTTGATATGGTATTCTCTTTCATTGTACAAGCCACCCAAATCATTTCTTGTTATTCTTCATACATCCCAATCGCATCTCCTGTCTCCATGATTTAACCCAGGCTGTCCCTAATGACAGGGTATATGGGGTGTTGAGGGAGGACCAGCACCTCTTGTATGAAGGTTTGCCAAGCCCTTTTCAAGGCTGCTTATTCTTGATGTCCACATGTCATCCAACTCTTGTGTGTGACTGCACAAAGCTATAGCATGTGCATGGGTCACACCCAAGTAAACCATATTGGGAGAGGGGCTAAACCAAATAAAACCAACAGTTATCAAACCTATTACATAATTAGGGGGATATCTATCCCAACCATCTGAAAACTTCTCCTGGTGAAATGGTTGGAACAATTCCAATGGCCAGGAAGGTGACTTAAGCAGGCACTATGGAATGCTTAGAATTTGGTCAGACTGGTCAAGGTCATTCACTGCATCCCAGAGCATCACCAGTCATCTTGACATTTGTCCTATCATTGGACTTTGATGATTGGAAGACAGAATGAGAGTGACACCTTTGTGCCACCCTCTGCCTCACAAATCCAATTTACATGCAAGGTAAGACATCACTATTTTATCCCAAAATTGTTATGCCATTGATCATCTTTGAAAACAAAGGAAGAACATCAATTTAATAACTAGAATTCATTCCTTCCTCAAATCTACCTGTTAGAATCCATAGCGTCCTTCAAAGCTCAGCTCAAGCACTACCTTCTATGGAAAGTCTTTGAGATTCTCCTAGCGGCAAGTAATTCCTCACCTCTGCATCTATCTAACAAAACTGTATTTACTTTAATAGTTTATAAAACCATAATATTCATTCAATCAAAACTTGAATTGACTGATTTGTGTATGAGCTGTGCTGGGGGTTGTGGGGAGGAGTGTTAAATCATTAAAAACCTTGAGAGTCTGATTTCTTCCCAGCTCAGACAGCATTGTAGGACTGAAGTTGGAGGGTAGAATTTTCTACAACCACAGCAGTTTTTAAATGTCTCTGGGGGGAAAACACAAATATAAGCAAACAAGATATTACCTGTCTTCAAGGAACTTATATTCAAATTGAGGGACAGAACACAAAAAAATGGTGCTGGAAAACAAGAAGGAGGTTAATAAGGAGGAGGGGTGACAAGGGTAACTGCCCAGGGGTTTGGTGAGAACACAGCTGGACAAATGGCATGGTACCTTGGACTCTGGCAATATAAAGATAAAAATCAATTCTCAGAGATATGAGATTCATGAGTATGATCCACAATTTTGGTAAAGTGTACATGGTCAGAGAATAAGGTAATAGTAATATGACCAGGAAACATCATAGAGTTTTAAACCCTTGTCCTTAGATAAGGACAAAATTTATCTTTCTCATTTTCCAGAGAAAAGAACTGGGGATCATCATTAACCTATCAACCTCCTAGCAGACAGATCTCTTTGCAGCAGTAGTATTTGAGTATTCTTCACTTCCAGAGGTTCAGGACTTCAAGGTAAGATCATGCTCTAAACTAGCCATGGATGGTAGAGTTAGTTAGGGGCAAGGTCAACCAATTGTTCCCAATGCCCTGGAGAAAGGAAAATGAAAAATACTCTTCTCCAAACTATCCTCCACAAAGAAATCTTTGGGACATCTTACATACACTTATATATGTACATATTTCATCCCCTGGTTAAATGTAAGTTCTCTGAGGACAGAATGTGCTTTTTTTTATTATTTTCTCTGCATCTGCAGTGTTCAGCACATAATAGATGCTGATAAATTTTTGTTGATTGATTTGTTCTACATTTCAGGTGACCCGCTAAACTGCAAGGAACCTCAGAAGCCAGCCCTCTCTCTACTTCCTCATTGTACAAAGGAAGGAACTGAAGACTGGGAGGCTTTGTGACCTGCTGAAGGTCACATAATTAGTATCATCAGAAGATTTTGAAATTAGGTTTTCTGACTCCAGTGCCAAAAGATTTTATTCATCCTAGTTCTGCTACTATGGGGTCTTGGGTAGGTCACTTGATCTTTAGATGAAGATAGTGTGAATATTACTGTCTTCATTTTGCAGACAATGAAACTGAGGTTCAGGGGAGATAAATGATTTGGCCATGGTCAAATGTACTATAGTACATAGCTAGTACCTAGTATTAACTATAATAATTAGCATTTGAACTCAAGTCTCCTAAATCTATACTGCTTTTCCTAAAAGGAACCATGGGAACATAAGAACTGGTGCCAGATGAAGGTAAGGAAGGAGATATAGAGACTTGATGAAAGAAAAAGTATCCATAACTTCAATGAAAGCTGGAGAAAGTCATGTCCAGTATCATTTGGATGTGGAGAAAGACCCATGGGCTACAGTATCATAATAATAATAATAATAAAGATTGGCATAGCAGGGAATTGTATGTAAGATGAAACACCCTAGACCTATTAATTTATCAGTATTTTTGAAACAATATGTATTGTACCTGTATGGAGGGAAGGTGTAATTTATCAGAGAGAGGGATTACTTAATGCCCCCCATAAAATGTCACAAGACTTTTAGTAACTTTTGAATGAATTACATTAGTTGTCAGTATACCCCTTTTCAGGTTAAATAATACCTATTCCGTATCTGATATCTGTTGTCCTGTAGACTTGGATGGAAAATAAAAGCTTGGTAAGGAAATCTCTTTATAGGACTAAAAGTGGTATAAAGATATGAGCCAAACTTATCTACCTCTTGAGTCTCAGTTTCTTCACTTATAAAGTAGAAATGCACATTATTTACTCCAATTCAGTTCAACTAAAAACTATTCATTACATTTCCAGTGTAAGTCATTGAACTAGATGATAGAGTTACAAAACCAAATGGAAAACAATACCTACCCTCAAGGAGATTGTAAACTACTTTGGAGTATTGTATAGATCAAATGAAATTATGTATGTGAAGCATTTCTTCTTTTTACATCTTAAAACATTACATAAAAGTCAGCTCTTATTAATATTGATTTACCAAGGTAGAAATTCATTCTGACACCACATAAGCCCAGACTAAACTATTACTAAGACACCTAGGGCAATATGAGATGAGTCACATGGATTCACAGACCACAGGGAACCAATAAAATTTCTATTAGGTTTCTATTTCTTTATAGTGATTTATCTGTTAACCTGTACAGAAATTGGACTCTTATGTGAATTGGATTCAAATTGATAAAGCAAATAGCAGGATAACCAAGAGAAATTAATATTGATAGCTTGTTTGGTATATGGGTGCTTGAATATTTTATCCAATAATTGCATTCACTTATTGTCTAAATAGATATCATAGGGACACATTGATTTCCTTCCCCTTCTACCTCCCACTTCATTAAAATTGGGACTTTCCTGTGAATTGACTTAAAGGTGTTATTGTTCAGTCATATTCAGTTGTGTCCAACTCTTTTTGACCCCTTTTAGGATTTTCTTGGCAAAAATACTGAAGTGGTTTGCCATTTCCTTCTTGAGCTCATTTTATAGATGACAGTTGACTAATTCAAAAGGTTTTTTAAACTAGATAATTTAAAAATCTAATAATTTCCCACATTATTTAGTTTTTTTGTATATTTTTGATCTGATTATATAATTGACTGCTATATTTATAGTGACAGGTTTTCCATACCAAATTGTTTTTAGACTGGAAATTATTAGAAAAGAGTGACAACTAGGCTCTGTCTGTGGTCCTGAAATAATTAAGCAGGGAACCACTATACAGATTTGAAATATTATTTTTCAAAGGTCTTCAACCACTGAGCTTCAGCGTATTAAATAGAATAATATGGCTCTGTCTATCAATTAATCGCCCCAGAGTAGCAAACATAATATGAGGATTAAAATTAAACTTGGAGTCAGAACAGTTATACTTGAAATCCTTTTAAAACTTACTGGTGGTGTGAACAAGGGCAAGTCATTTAATATTTCCAAATCTTTTTTTTCTTCACCCCCCAAAAGAGATAATATCTTTAGCACCTACCTTACTGCACTCTTATAAAGCTCAAGAGATATGATGTTTGTGGAATAATTTACAAACTTCATAAAAATATCAGTTATTATTAAAGAGCTTTGTTATCATGCACGGACCACTTCATCCACAAAGCAGTTAGCCAATGATCCATACTTCTGGGAACCACCATATCTCTGCTACCTCCTGACTTCTCTCCTGCAGGCCTTATCTTCTGTTAGTGAGTTTTTTTTTTAAAGATCCTCCATTTGGGGGAAAGACACAGACCAGCAATGCCTCCTCTTCTGGTCATCACCTCTATGGCTTAGCTGTCTCTTCCCTGTTCTCTTAAAGGTTTATTCTCCCAGTGGTGAGTTCTTCCCAGAACCTCCACTTTGGGAGGCACCAAGACAAGAAACACCCCCCCCCCCGACTCTCCATACTAAGCATACCTCCTCCTTGCTTTTGAGTATCCCTTTTATGTATTTTCCCCTCTCCCCTTTGAATTAGCTTCTTCAGAGCAGAGAATGCCTTTCTTTATGCTTATGTTTGTAGCCCAAGCACTAAGAACGTTATCTGTTTCATAGTGTTTTACAAATACTTGTTGACTAAATTCTGAAGAATGATTGCCCTTTTCCATTGATAAGAAATTACCTTTGCCACTATACGTATTCTGCTCCCTTGTCTCTTGGACTAGGTACAAGTTCTCTGACCAAAAAAAAAAAATTTCTATCTTTTCTTGCTTTATTCATATAGCAGCAGGAAGGATCATCAAATTGCCACCACATTAATAATTGGGCTCACAATTTGGTGGTGTCCTCTTGCTTAGCCTTTAAAAACATACTGGTACTCACCAACCACATAGACCCAGAAGGTAAACATAGACAAACATTCACTCAAGAGATAATCAAGGTAGACATAGATATACTAAGAAAAGCACCTTGAGGACACAGAGACAGTAACATACATGGGAATCTAGAGAGAGACTTGCCTGCCCATGGAGTCTTGATGAGAGAAAGGAAAGGGATTCACAGCTTCAATGAAAGTAGGTAGAAGAGGAATCAGTGATGTCAACATTAATGGGAAGTTTGACACAGCCTTTTAGGTTATACTTTGGGGTTCTATGTGAGCACAAAGGAGAAAGATTAGCACAGCAGAGAGTCATATGCAATGGGAAACAACCTGAACATATTATTTCATTGGTTTTGTGAATAATGTACACTACACATATCCAGAGGGAATGAAAGAGCCACCAGAGATGAGCGCTATTTAAATATCCCCACTTAGAAGATAAATTTGCTGACTGTTAAGTGGGATATTTGCAAGTGTGTTCTAACATTTTTGTCAAGATAAAAATAACAGGGGCCATGAAACTTGAAGAACTGCCTCACTTGCCCTGTCCAGAAGTAAAGAACATGGGTTCTTTGGGCATGATGAAGGAATCTCCTTATTGACCAGTGAATACAAAAGAACCTCTGGTTCAATATGGTTCAAAAGGAAATTTCTTACTAACCCTCAGTTGTTCTCTTCTCTTCCTAGCCCTCAGATGCTCTGTTCTCTTCCTATCTTCAAAATGCACCAGGAATAGTCTACTCTTTCTTGAAAGAATGAAGAAGAAAGGATGGCTGCTCTTTCTTCCACCCTAGCAGAAGTGATGAAGTTGGAGCTGAGGTACATAAGTGGGATTAGATGAGGCCAAGCCTAGGCTTTGAAGCCCTGCTTAATGTTTATGCTTTATTTCTTTCCTGTGTATAGGTAACCAAACAATGATCCTAAGATTAATTTTGAGATCTAGAGGCAACTTTATGAATTCAAGAGTTTTAGAAATCCTGGGTCTGTCAGAGTTAACTGGTGGCAGAGGGAGTTTCTGCTTTTGGAAAATTTAACAGCTGGGTAGAGGATAAACTCAATCCCAGGCCTGGATTGACAGAAGATATTTTCTTTAATGGAGACAATTCAAAACAAGATGAAATGTAAAATGTTTATTCAGCAATCCTGCAAACTACTTCATAATCTAAAGTCTCAGATTCAAGGGACAGTATAAAAGGAAGTTTTACCATCTACAAGCACTAGTGATAGTCTTTTGTGTTAAGAATTTCTTTTGTATAAAGGAAATAAATACTTATCCAAAAGCTGATTTACATTGTACTTTAAGTATATTTTGCCTCCTCCTTTTAGGAAGATCATAGACATGAGCCAAGTCTGAGCTCTAATAATTTTCTTAGGGTGTGAAACCTGGCCCTTTTAAGGTGATTAGGCTGCCCCAGGACGGGTCACCAATTTTGTGGATTCGGCGAGAGGCATCCCTGTAGGGGAGATAAAGAGAGCAGTACTGAAGTCTCTTGGGCACAGGAGTGGTTCAACTTTTTAAATAAATAAATAAAATAAATAAATAAATAAAATTTATTTTATTTTAGATATCTTATAAATATGAAGCTTGCATGGAAGCTAAAATTTCTTGAGAGAGAGAGAAAATCAAATTGAGATGTTCCCATGTAAAATCATGGATGAGAAGCAAAATGATTACAGATCATTAGTATAAATAGAACCCAATGTGAGTTTGGTCCATTGTGTCAAGTGCTGGGGCCCAAAGGAATATGAGTTACACTCAAGGAACAATGAACAAATTTATAGTTTACTTTTGTTTGCATATTTATAATCAAGGCTACCTATTTGTTTCTTCCAATGATTTGATCAGAGTGTGATTAGGATATGAACATACCTGATGATAAACTGTTCCCCGTACAAAGAAATGCAAAATTTGAGAATTTAAATTATATTTAGAGAAATGAAAACACTTTTATTTTCTTAATTCTAAATTCTATTTTCACAGTAGAATGTTTTCTCTTGTAAACAATGAATTTTCAAAATAGGCCCTAAATGAAACCATAATTTATTCATTTATTAACTTTTACTCTTGCCTGTAAATAAGCTCTTTAACATTCATTCTCTAGCCGTACCTAATCCACAGAGGGTGAGGCAGAAGGGTGGGGCATGAGACAGGCAGCTGCTAGAAACTCTTAGGTGATTCTCTATTTCAAATAGGAGGCAACATTGATGAGAAAATGTGGGATAGGGAAGCAAAGAAACTCTTTTCTCTTTCATAGAATCTCAGAGTTGTAAGGAATTTCAGTGATCATTTAATCCAACTAATAATTCCTAAGAAAATGTATTCCACAACACTCTCCATCAAACCTCTGCTTGGAAATTTCCAGTGAAAGATCCCCCCCACCACCACACACACACACACATACCTCAGGGATAACATACTCCACTTTGAGATGGCTCTAATGATTAGGAAATGTTTCCTAACTGAAACCTGCCTCTCTGTAATTTTCCTTCATTGCTCCTACTTCTACCTTCTGGGTACATGTCTAATGTCTCCACAATATAACAACCTTTAAGTAATTTAAAATATGTATCATGTTTTTCATAATTTGTTGATTTTTTCAGATGAAACTTCTTCTCAGCATCTCTGATTCTTCACTTCATTGCATGGTTTCCATTTTACTCTTAATCTTAGGAGAATTCTCCTCTAGATATTTACCAGCTGGTCAACCTCCTTTCTCAAATGCAGTGATGACAGGTTGAGCCTTAAACATCTTGAACAGGAAAAGGAAAATTAAGCTCAATTATTCCTAGGAAACTAATCCAAGTCATAAGGCTTGGATTCTAATAAAAAATGGCTGATCTGTCATCTAATTTAAAGTGGGGCAAGATGCATCGTTCATGAATCAATATCCAGATTTCTATTTGTAAAATGGGAATGAAGTTGTGGGTTCCACCTACCTATTTCAATAACCCATTTCTCAAAACTTTATGATAAGCAAAATACTGTGCCAAGTAGGAACTGAAGATACAATGTAAAAATAGAATAAAACATAGTCTTTACGCTCATGGACTTCATAATCAAGTGAAGTTTATGATACAATCACAAATAACTGTAATTTGAAATCTTACCTGATAAGCATTTAAGAGGTAGGAGAACATGGTGTAGCAGACAAATGATAGTCCTTGAGATCAGGAAGTCAATTGAGTTGAAGTCCTTCCTCTAAGGCACATTAACAGTGTGATAAAGGACAAATTTCTTAACTTTTCAATTCTCCAGCTATCTCAATATTACAATTGCAGTTGACCAGCATGGGTGAAGAGATTTACCACAGTGGGATAACATGTCTGAAACAGAACAAAGGTGAAGGGGTATTACATAAGAGAGGTTCAAGGTGCAAGCCAAGTGAAATATTAAGTCTAAAGGAGGAAGAACAAATGCCAAATCTGGAAAGAGAGGAGTCGGACAATGATCAATCACTCAGAATTTTTGAATGCTTCTTATGGGCCAGGTCATGCACTAATTGCAGGTATACAAAAATAAAAGCAGATCACTTCCAGCCCTGATCAAGTTTACAATCTACATCGCATACAGCATATTCAAGAAAAGAAAAGAAAAGAAAAGAAAAGAAAAGAAAAGAAAAGAAAA
>NW_027187460.1:26873993-26881861 GCF_028583685.1 Petaurus breviceps papuanus | reverse complement strand
CCCCCCCTCCCCCCCATGGCGGCATACAATCAAGTATACTATCTGCAAATACTTTCACATTAGGCATTAGTGAGGTTATAAAGAAGGATTATAACAGATGGAATGAAGAATGGGAAAGAGGAAACAAAACCAAACAAGAAAATGAAAAAGGGCAGGTAGTTTGCTTCAGTCTGGGTTCAATCTCAATTCTTTCTCTGGATGTAAACATCTCTCTCCATCATGCATCTTTTGGGGTTGACTTATGACTCTGGATTTCTGAGAAGAGTCCAATTTATCAAAGATGGTCATCACACATACATTGTGTCTATAATTGTGTACAAGTTCCTCCTGGCTCTACTCTTCTTACTCAGCATCAGGTCATATAAGCCTCTCCAGGTAAGTATGAAGTCCATCTGCTCCTTATTTCTTATTGCACAGTAGTATTCCATAATATGCATATACCACAACTTGTTCAGCCATTCCCCAATTGATGGGCACCCCCTTAATTTCCAATTCTTTGCTACCACAAAAAGAGCTGCTATAAATATTTTTGTACATATGAGTCTTTTCCCCACTTCTATGATCTCTTTGGGATACAACCCTGGAAGTGGTATTGCTGGGTCAAAGGGTATGAAATTATTTATACCTTTTGGGCAAAATTCCAGATTGCTTTCCAGAATGGTTGGATCAGTTCACAACTCCACCAGCAATGCATTAGTGTTACAATTTGTCCACATCCTCTCCAGCATTTGTCATTTTCCTATTTTGTCATCTTACCCAATCTGACTGGTGAGATGTGGTACCTGAGAGTTGTTTTGATTTGCAATTCTCTAATCAATAGTGATTTGGAGAATTTCTTCATGTGCTTATAGATACCTTTAATTTCTTCCTCTGTAAACTGCCTGTTCATATCCTTTGACCATTTATCAATTGGGGGATGACTTGTATTCTTATAGATTTGACTCAATTCTCTGTATATTTTAGAAATGAGTCCTTTGTCAGAGACACAGGTTGTAAAAATTCTTTCCCAATTTTCCACTTCCCTCTTAATCATGGTTACATTGGCTTTGTTTGTACAGAAGCTTTTCAATTTAATGTAATCAAAATTATCCATATTGCATTTTATGCAATATAAATCTTGTTTGGTCATAAAGTTTTCCCCTCTCCACCAATCTGACAGGTAAACTATTCCTTGCTTTCGCAGATTGCTTACAGAATCAGCCTTTATACCTAGATCATGCACCGATTTAGACTTGATTTTGGTATACAGTGTTAGATAATGGTCTATGCCCAGTTTCTGTCATACTATATTCCAGTTTTCCCTGCAGTTTTTGTCAAGTAGTGAGCTCTTATCCCATAAACTGGGGTCTTTGGGTTTATCAAACAGTAGATTACTATCATCATTGATTACTGAGTCTCGTGTACCCAATCTATTCCATTGATCCACTCCTCTATTCCTCAGCCAGTACCAAGTAGTTTTGAGGACTGCTGCCTTATAGTACAGATTAAAATCTGGTACAGCTAGTCCACCATCCCTAGCATTTCTTTTCATTAATTCCCTTGATATGCTGGACCTTTTGTTCTTCCAAATGAATTTGTTACTATTTTTTCTAGCTCTATAAAGTAGTTTTTTGGTAAACTGATTGGTATGGCACTAAATATATAATTTAATTTAGGTAATATTGTCATTTTTATTATATTAGCTCAACCCAGCCACAAGCAATTGATGTCTTTCCAATTAGTTAGATCTGATTTTATTTGTGTGAAAAATGTTTTGTAGTTGTGTTCATATAGGTCTTGGGTTTGTTTTGGCAGGTAGATGCCCAAATATTTTATAATGTCTACAGTAACTTTAAATGGGATTTCTCTTTCTATATCTTGCTGTTGAATTTCATTGGAAATATATAGCAATGCCAAAGATTTATGTGGGTTTATTTTATATCCTGCAGCTTTGCCAAATTTATTTATTGTCTCAAGTAGTTTTTTACTTGATTCTCTAGGATTCTCTAAGTATATCATCATATCATCTGCAAAGAGTGATATCTAGGTCTCTTCTTTGCCTAATTTTATTCCTTTGATTTCTTTTTCTTCTCTAATTGCTACTGCTAATATTTCTAGTACCAGATTGAATAAGAGGGGTGATTAGTGGACATCCTTGTTTCACCCCTGATCTTATTGGAAATGTTTCTAGCTTCTCCCCATTACATATAATACTTGGTGATGGCTTTAAATAGATGCTACCTATTATTTTAAGAAAGGCTCCATTTATTCCTATTCTTTCTAGTGTTTTTTTAACAGGAATGGATGTTGTATTTTGTCAAAAGGGACTGAGGTATTCTTAAAACCAGAGAATTTCAGGCACAGGGGACAACTTGTTTAAAAGTATACATACAGAAGGTGGAATGCAAGGGAAATGGCAAGTAGTTCAATTGGTTGGAGTATAGTGTGTGTATGAGGAAGGGAAGAGAGTAATCTGCAAAAACAGACTGGAATCAGATTTTGAAGATCTCTGAATTACAATCAGAAAAGAAGTTTTGTTTTCTGCTGGGGCAATAGAGGACCATTGAAACTTCTTGAGAATAGAAGTGGCATGTTCCAAATCATACTTTATCAATTTCAAGAAGGAGTTGGAGGAGAAGGATAATTTTAACGTAGGGAACTGGCACTGGACACCCTGCTTACACTATCAGGTAGGTATCTCTGCTCAGCATTCCTGATTCCTTCCTGTAGGCCAATTGATTAAAAGTGATGAAAGAAACAGGAAACTCCCAAAACTCCATGAAGTGTTCTGATCTCAAAAATCTGCTCTTCTCTGTGCTGAGCCTTCATGGCCCCCAAACCTTCACTTCACTGTGACAGCTGCCCATCGTCTATGGATCACTTATATCAGTATGGCTTGGAGCATACTCACATCCACATCCATACATACAGGGCTAAACCGGTTACTACTTATACTACTTAAATAAATTTGCATCATTGAGAGTTAGTGTCAAGTGAAAAGGACCTTGGCTTTAAAGTCAAGTAATGGAGTTGGAGTATCCCATCAATCACTCATTAGCCACATGACCTTGGGTAAATCCATTAAACCTTCTGAAATCCAGTTTCCTCATCTGTAAAATAGCGATGGGGATATTTGCTTACCTCACAAAGTATTGTGAAGAAATGCTATGTAGGGCAGCAAATAAGAAAATTATCCATAAGATGGTTAGCACAGTGGCTGGAACGTAAGGGTCTAATAAATGTTCATTGCCATTCCCCAAAATAACGGGTTATTATTATTATATTAAATTTCTTCTTTTCAGCTAAACCTTTAAAATGCTAACTTTGAAGGAATGAATAGTGATTCATGGGGATTAAAAAAAGTACTAAGCTAGTAGCTACATAGAAATATAAATGTGGAACCTTGTATGAATCTAATTTAATGCTTTTTTTAAAGAATTCTTTTTATTTTCATGTTGTTCCAGCAATATTTTAAAATAGAAAGCATATGAGGACAAATTAGATAACTTATGTGCAACATTTTAAGGCCCTATGAGGATATGTGCCCTATAAATTCAAGGTATTATTATGTTATTATTATAATCTCCTACTTATAATTGAAAATTAGATGCATACTGAATCTATTCTATCAATGTTTTATGCTGCTGGCTGCCATATTTCCAAGGTACCTGGATAAAGACATGCTGAGTTAAGAGCAGAAGTGTAGAGAGTTTCATCCCTTGTCTCTCTTCCCTGGGAGAGTGAATTACATTACAATTTCCCTGGTGTGTTAGAATGATTTAATTTATGAATTTCCACAGAAAGTATCATCTTTCCTCCACTGGTTTTAATGCGCATTTCATACTGTCATTCAAAAGTCAGTGACCTGTAGTTAGGCAATCAGGTTGGGTTTTTTTTTGATTAAGTCACTTGCTGATCTGGCAACCTTGGAAAGTCATGGGTACTGGAAACCACTCTTTCTAGAGGGCTAAAGCCTCAGGTGCAGTGACAATGGCAATCGTAAAACCAGTACCTTGGTTCATGGGGTGGAGGAGGGGAGAATGCTGAAGCTGTACAAGTTCCACTACAATGATTATTTCCCATTGGAAAATGTAGGATAATGATTTTACCCAGAGAGTGACAAAAAGGAGAACATGAATTATGGGAACACAGAATCACCACACTGGGAGGTACTTGTGTCTTTCAGTTCAACCCAGCAAGCCAGATATTCCCTAGGGTCCAAGTCACTTCCAGGTAGCAAGGCAGGTATTTCAGGAGGGACACTAAGTCTTCCAGTCCACCAAGATGATGCATTTACTGCTGTAAGGCACTAACAGGCCTCTATAATTGCCTGAAAGTACCTAATTTATTACCAGAGCTGTCTCCTCAGGAATAATAGGATCCCATGGGAGAGATCAACTCCCCTCCTCCAACATTACCCTAATTTAGACATAGAAGGGGACCGACATAGTTATCTTTCTATGCACATGTGGTATATGAACCAGGACCTCCTTCTGTATTCTTTGACCCTTCCAGGTTCATACCTTGGAGATACTCTCATTAAACATGCTAGGTAAGAGGGAATAATGTTACCTAATGCAAAAGTCTTCTTTAGGAATTATTGTTACAATGTACTACAGATGAATTGTGTTACTTTTAATGGATAAATCAAGTTCTATCAGAGAAAACATTTGCATGGCATGATGGAAAAGGCTCTGGACCAAGAGCCAGTAGTGGGGTTCTAGGACCATCTCTACTACTAAATAAATATGTAATATGGGCAAGTAACTTCAGTTGTCTGAATCCTCAATTTATTTATCTGCAAAAGGGGTATAATACTAATAATATTATAACTGCCAATAATGCAACAACTTATGGTTTTAAAGGCAATTTTATTCCTCAATGACTCTTCATAACTCTTGGGATTAGTTAAAGGTATCATTATACCATATATCCACACACATATGTATAGATACATAATTGTACACACACAGTTGCACACATATGTATGTATGAGTGTGCAAATATATGTGTATTTTTACTGTGTCTGTATACATACATATATAAATACATACATATACACATTTTATGGGAGATAAACAGAACAGATATTATTATCTCAGTGTGGAAACTAAGCCTCAGTTTTCTTATTCATCAGTTGCAAAGGTAGTAGTAGTAGTAGTAGTAGTAGTAGTAGTAGTAGTAGTAGTAGTAGTAGTGGTAGTAGTAGTAGTGTATCCCTATTTCTCCCCCTCCCAGAAAAGGTAGTGATTTCTAGTGTGTGTGTATTCACATACATACACACATATATACATATACACATATGTGTGTATTGTATATACATACCTCAGATGTGACACATCTCATTTTTTTGAAGGGAGAAAGAGAACAGAGTCTGAAAACTATAATCCAGTGGGTTTGATCTGAATTCTGCAGTAATTATAGAATTAATCTTTAAAGAGATGAATGTTGAACATCTTGCAAAGAAAGCAGGAACTACAAAGAGGCAGAGTAACTTTACCAAGAACAAGTCATTCCAGTACTCTCATTTCTTTCTTCTTTTGTGAGCTTATTAAACTAGTAAATGAGAGGAATGCTGTGCATGTGGTTTACCCAGATTTTTATCCAAAATTTTGATAAATCATCTCATATTATTCTTGTGAAGAAGATAAAGAGATCTGGACCATGTAATAATAGAGTCAGATGGAATCCAAGAGAGTTGTATGTCTAAATTCAAAGAACTGTTATTAATGGTTCAATGGCAACAGTCAGAGGTTTCTAGGGAATCAGTTTTTGATGCTGTGCTCTTTCATAATTTTTTATCATTGATTTAGATAAAAGTAGAGAGAAAACTTTAAATAGGGTAATCATAAGGGCCTAGAGTCTATGCCATGTGAGAAGAAGTCAAAGTATCTAGAACAATACAGAGATGTGCTAGTAAATGTTTAACAACTGGGTTCTAGGGAGTAGAGGTAGTGCAGGAAAATGTATTCACATATTCTTTTAAAGTTAATCTTCACTGTTTATACTTTTTCAGTCTAGACAATCAACAAAACAACAAATTGAGCCCCGATTTGTAGTAATTACTAATTTCTGAGGTATAAATGCTCATACTGATAATATGGATTATATGCTGGTTACTTTGATTGGGCTGACTTTACCTGCAGCAGAGTAGCCAACAACCTACATAATTATCTTCCCTCAGTTTCCTTGCAGTGAAATGGGCATTGAGGCACTATGAGTCATACAATGGCTACTTGGGAGGACTGGCAGAATAAATCATTATCATTCATTAATACCTTAGCTGAAATTGATTTGTACAATTAAACAAATAGCAAAAATATCAGTGTTTTCTCAGTTATCTATATAAACACCAACCTTGGAAAATTGTGAATCCTCAACTACTTTTTCTTTTTGACTCAACATGATTTTCTTCTCAACCCATGTGGCATTTTTATAGCTAACGTTTACAGAGCATTTTGGGGAGGATCCTAGGTTGAGAATTTCCCAACAACACAAATCATCTCACTTAAGCCTCACAACAACCCAGAGAGAGAGGTACAATAGGTGTTATTATCCCATTTTAAATATGAGGATAAGGAAATTGAGGCCAGGAGAGGTTAAATGATTTTCCCAAGGTCACATAATTACTGAGTCAGAAGCCAGAATTGAATTAATTTGAATTCATTTCTTGCTGGATCAAAGCAAAGAACTTGTTGACTGAAAGATGTATTTACTGTGCATAATACACCTGTTTAATATTAACATTACCAAATACAGCAAAGAAGAAAAGACAGGTGAGAAAAATCATCAAATACATTACAAAGACATACAACATTTCTTTCGAGTGTTGTCTTTCCCAGTTAGATTATAAGCCACTTGAGAGCAAGAATTGTCTTTTTTTATGTGTATTTGTATCCCCAGTGCTTAGCGTATACTAGTAGTTTAATAAATATTTATTGACTTACAGTTGGGATAATCCCTTTTGACATATTCCTTTCTAAATTGGAGCCATCAATAAAGAATGAACAGAGAACATTGGACTTGGAGTTGGGAAGACCCAATTTCAATTTTCACTTCTATCAGTCACTAGCTATAGGAGGCTAGTCAAATCACTAGACTGGTCTGAGCATATTTCTACAGCAGATTATGAAAGGGTTTCCTCAAAACAACCCTGTCATAGCAAATGCTATTGTTATTATCCCAGGTAGCAGAAACATAGGTGGAGCATAAAATTAGATGTCATCTAGGTCAATCTTCCCATTTAACAGATGAGAAAACTGAGATCCAGAGACATAAACTGACTTGCCAAAAGCTAGTCTGTATATGAGGAATCTGAGGTTCAGGGACATCAGAAGACTTTCTCCAAATCACCCAGTTAGTGATGGATGATGAAATGATAGCACTCAGACTCCAAGCCAGTTCTTTGGACTTCAAGTGCAGCAAACTCCTCCACTGTACTCTGCGGCCAACACTAATTTTTGAGATAAGAAAACTCAAGACCATCAAGAAAAAGAAGTTTGTCCAAAGTCATATGACAATATTCTTTGAAAAATAATAATAATCATTTTATAAATGACCTGCAATTGCTTCTAGGGCTCATTTGACTTCAATGTTATAAAATGACTGGCATAATCAAGGATAATAATAGGTCACTTAGTGCCTGACTAATAGGAAGCTATTTCCTCAGAGGAAGAGAATGAGCAAAGTCATTTACCATGACGATTCTGTTAAGTACTGTGGAGCTATCATAGGAGGGCCTAAGAATTCTGGGCATTAAACATATGGAAAGTTCCATCTTGTCTAGACTGATTTTTTCTGTCTCTCTGTATCTTTCTCTTTCCCCTCCCTCTCCCCAACTCACTTTCTCTCTCTCTCTCTCTCTCTCTCTCTCTCTCTCTCTCTCTCTC
>NW_027187460.1:26864342-26873893 GCF_028583685.1 Petaurus breviceps papuanus | reverse complement strand
TCTGTCTCTCTCCCCCTCCCTCTCATTCTGGAATCAACAATAATTTATAATAAAGTTTTCTTCAAGCTGTTCTAGATAAGTAGGTTTCCCTGAGAAAGTTAGAAGGGTGCCTTCCATGTCCCATGAAACCAGAGAATGTTGCCATTGGTTTTGAAAGAATCCAAAGATTTTCCTCACTATGTTCAGATATGATTTTGTTTAATTTCAATACCCCCCACTCTGGGATTTCATCAATGAGTTTCTAAGATGTCAGAGACATAAACCATTTGAATAATATCTTGGGTATTACTATATCTGTCAATTGTACTAAACATGTATGTCCACATTTAAATGTATATTTCTTCTACTTTTTTTTCAGAAAACTGCCCCCTGGGAGGACTTTGATCTGCATTACGCAGCTGCCCTCTTCCATTGTGCTCATTTTAGTTGTTTAAAAAGCTATTTAGATGGCACTCTTTATGTAAATGAAACATTTCCATTACATTCAGTCAGATAGAGGTTCTTTGTTCTTAGCCAGAGACACATAGCAAAGGCCTGGGTATCTTGATCTTCTATCTCAAATTTACCACTGATTTTTACTAAATACTGATGATTAGTCAATGTTGTGATGTTTGGAAATTAATGCTTAGTGTATTTGAAATTCTTAGCAGCAATGCCAGGAAGCATAGAGATTTCTAGTCACACTATGCATCCATAGCAAATCCATCAAGAAACTGGAAGGCTTGGCTATCCACATTTCATAATGAGCTGTCTGGCATCCCCATTGTTCATGGGATGATACAATCATAGAGTAAAAAGGAATATGAGATGCCATCCAGTCAACCCATATGTGAGCAGAAAGCCCTTCTATAGCATCATAAAAGTGGTCATCTAGACTCTACAGGAAAAGTTACAGTGACAGAGAACTCACTTTCTACTGAGGCAGCCCATTCCTCTTCTGCATATCTCTAATTAGCAGGAATAGTTGTTTTGGGGATTCTAAAAATAGCAGTAAGAGATGCTTGGTTTCAAACCTTAGACCCTAATACCTAGCTCTCAGTCCCTAAATAATGTAAAACTTTTGTCGCTGGCATGATAATTAGTATTCTCTGTGCATATAAGAGGATTTTAAGGATACAAATGAAGTAAAGGTATGTACCAGACACTGTGGTGGGCACTAGAGATACAAAGAAAGACCAAAAACAGTCCCTGCCCTCAAGTAGCTCACGATCTCATGGAAGAGACAATATGCAAATGATTATGTACAAATAAGATGTCATACAGGATAAATTTGAGATAATCACAAAGCGAAGGCTCTAGCAGTAAAGAGGGGTTAATAAAAGCTTCTTGGAGGTGGGATTTTAGCTAGTACTTAAAGGAAGTCAGGAGGCAAATCTGATAAGAGAGAACATTCCAGGCATGAGGAGCAGCCAGATAAAATATCTGGAGTCTGAAAATAGAGTGCCTTGTTTGAGGAACAACCAGGAGGCTTGTGTCACTGGATAACAAAGGGTGTGGGGGTTGAATAAGGTGCAAGAAGACTAGGAAGGAGTGGGTCAGGTTATGAAGAAGTTTAACAACCAAACCAAAGATTGTATATTTCATCCCAGAGTTAATGGGGATTCATTGGAGATTACTGAATAGAGGAAGTAATATTGTCCCCCTTAACCTTGTTATTTTGGTAACTGAGTGAGGATGGACTGGAATGGTGAAAGATCCAAGGCAGAGAGATCAATCATAAAGTTACTATAATGGTTTAGGTATGAGGTTATAAGCCCCTGCACCAGCGGGGTAGCAGTGTCAAAAAAGGGAAGGGGGTATATAAGAAAGATGTTGCAAAGATGGAATCAACAGGAATTGTTGATCAGTAGGATATGGGGAAGGGGGGGGGGAGTTTGAGAGAGATTGAGTCCAGAATGACTGCATAGTTATGACCAGGAGAATGGCAATTCCATTAATGGTAATCAAAACAAATTTATGTTATGTTGGCCATCTCTGATAATATTTTCCTCATTCCATATGTGTAGTATACCATATTTCTTTGTCTTCTGAAAAGGAGTCATGCTTCAATGTCAGTCATATGGAATCAAGATTGATCATTCCATTGATCAGAGGTCTAAATTCATTCAGTGTTGTTGTGCTTACATTGTTGTAGTAATTGTATCAATTGTTTACCTAGCTCTGCTTACTTCCATATGAATCAATTCATAGTAATCTTTCCATGTTTCTCTGAATTTTTCATCTTTTTTTTTTAGGTTTAAAACTTTTAAATCCTTCCTGCCAGTGAAGCCTTCAGCAAGGTATTTGCACTTCACAGTGATACATACATTTGTGAAGGGGCTTTCTGACCTTTGGTCTCTTCATCAATTCTGTCAAATGAGAGAACTAAATCTATTAAAATATGCATTAGAAAATACTTCAGTGAAAACCACTGGTTGTTTTGTTTTGGTTAAAACATGCCTTTTACCCTACAGCAACCCAAAAGAAAAATTTCTAAGGGAAAGGCAACTTTGGGGAAGTAGATGTGCTTCTGTCATGAAAATGCTGTTTTCAAATGGTTCTGAGAAAACCATAGTCTCTTGCAGCAGCCAAGAGTACAATTGGCTAATCCCTACATCTTTGAGGCTAATTGTTCTTGAGACAAATTCCTCAATGATCTTTGCACAACTGTCCTCATCCCACCCACAATACCTTCATGGGGTCTGCCCCTATCACTTCAGCTCACTGGAGAACCAAGTAGTGAATACCAAAGCCTAAATTGGCATGATTCATAAGGGGAGGAGAGAAGTCAAAGCACACTGAGACTCACCTACATAAAAGATTAAAAATCCAAGCAGAGAGTTTGACCAGACCTATGATTTCTTTGGTATGGGGAAATCCCAGAAAAGAAATACCCTCTACTGTACAGGTCAGCACTTGCTCTTCAACATATAGCCCTAGAGAGTTGCTTGGGACATCGAGAGGTTAAATTATTTGACCAATCAGATAAAAGTTGTTTTCAGAATTGAATTTTAATCAGCACTGAGTGTAAATACACCTCTTTCACAGTTTTCTTGCACTTATTTGAAATTAGAAGCAACATTTTTGTGCTTTGCATGAGAAGTAGGGCAAAGATGACTAGACTTAGAATCAAAACAGAAATTACTTTGAGTCCTGCAACTGTGGGAGAGTTATTTATCCTCTATTTATCTATTTATCTTCACTTGCAAAATGGGGTGATAACACATGTTGTACCTACTGGGTAGCTGTGAGGATCATATCCAAAGTGTTTTGCAAGCCTATTTGGGATTACCCTGTATAGTAAATTATCCCTGCTATTTAAAGTTTGGATTTTACAGTTGCATGTTATACAAATTTAATAGAAAGTAACAAATGAATTATGACATGAGAGCTTTCATTGTGCTTTTAAAAGGGATAGTCAGTTCACAACACCACTGCTACAATTATTGTCTCATCATATCCTCATTAGAATCTACATTAGCATCACCACAAATCATCACCACAAAAAAATCATACAATGAACTATATAATTCCTTCAGTATCCAGTTATGTAAGACATTTTGCTGGATTTCATACAAAGGAAAGTAAATAAATGTGTTTCACTGTTTACAACATAATTTAGGACAAGCATATAGAAGGATAAAGAAACCTAGAGGGGCCTGTTAGATCAACAAGAAAGTCAATATCATGAACATAAAAAATAAGTATGTTTTGTTAAAACCATAAGTAGCATCTATAGTCATATAAAGAAACTCTCTAAATTATATTTGATTATAGAAATGCAAATTAAATTCAACCACCTCACACCTATCAGATTTACTAATATGACAGAAAAGAAAAACGACAAATATTGGAGGAGATGTGGGGGAAATGGGACACTAACACATTAATAGTGGACTTGTGAACTGATTCAACTATTCTGGAGAACAATTCAGAGCTATGCCCAAAGGGCAACCAAATTGTGCATACCCTTTGATCCAGTTACCACTGGTAGGTCTGTATCTCAGAGAGTTTTTAAAAGAGATAAAAGGATCCATTTATACAAAAATATTTATAGTATCTCTTTATGTGGTGTCAGAACAATTGGAAATTTGGGGGATGCCCATCAATTGGGGAATGACTGAAAAAGCTGTTGCATATGAATATAATAGAATACTATTGTGCTATAAGAAATGATGAGCAGGTAGATTTCAGAAAAACCTGGAAGATTTACATAAATTGACAGAAAGTGAAATGAGCAGAATGAGGAGAACACTGTACACAGTAACAGCAACATTATGTGATGATCAACTATGAATGGCTTAGCTAAGCTTAGCAGTACAATGATCCGAAACTATTCCAAAGGATCCATGATAGAAAATGTTATATACAGAGAAAGAACTGATGAATTCTAAATGTAGATCAAAGTATATAATTTTTACATCATTTTTTGCATGTGTTTTTTCTTCCTTAGGGGTCTGTTACTTCTTTCACAACATGATTAATATGGAAAGATGTTTTACACAATTGTACACATATAACCAACTGTTTTGGGAAGAGGAGAATGGTAAAAATTGGAACTCAAAATTTTGTAAAAATGAAATTCAAAATTTTCTTTACATGTAATTGGAAAAAGCAAAATTCTATAAAAATCGATCAGCATTTTAAGGAGATTTATAAAGTGCTATCCTTACATCAACCTCTTGAGGAAAGTAAAGCAGGTTTTAAAAAATGAAGAACATTATGGAAATGCTTACTTTATTAAGTTCAGAATAAAAGAAACATTTTTTAAATGAGGAACATAAGACTTAGAAAGGGTTAGATGACTTGCCCAAATTTACACAAGAATTAAGTTGCCAAGGCAGAATTCAACTGCATATCTCCTGATTCCAAGTCTGAGGTGGATTCCAAGTTGGAAGTGCTTTCCACTGTACCAAACTACCTCTTCCTACTGAAAGATGGGCTTTTCTAAAGTTTATTTGAAAGTCAGTTATCTAGAACTAAGAACTAATTTTTACATACAAAATATACATGGAAGTTAGGGTCTCAGGATAGCACACCCAAAATGATTCATCTCTTCATCTATATTCCTGATAGGAGCAATAGAAAACCATACTGTCAATTATGGTAATGAAACAAAACAGGAGGGAAAAATGAACTAGAAGTACTGTGGTTTTATCCTGAATTCTATTGTTTTATTAAAATAGAATTCATTTATAAGAAGATCAGGAAGTAGGTGGAAGCCATAGTAAGTTGGGGTAGGATTTATGAGTCCTTCAAGAGATTATAGTCTTAAATTATATACAATTTTACTTCAAAATTAATATCACATTTTCTTTGACACAAGTATACAATAAGGTTTACCAACCATTATTAGTATTTTTTTCATGACTCCCAGATGTGACTATGTATATGTGTTGTGGGGAGGTGGGTGGGTATGTAGTAAGAGAAAGAGACAGAAAGGGACAGAGACAGAAAAAGAAAAATTCACAGACTGATAAACAAGGAGAGAGAATATTTAATGTAGGGAGGAGAGGAAGGGACATAAACACCTGAGCAAAAATGTTTAAAATGAGAAATTAGCTTTGGCAGTCTATGTGAAGCCAACTCTTTTATTCATTCATAAGCTTTCTTAGATGACTCATTTATCTTTTCTAGACTCTCTCTCTCTCTCTCTCACACACACACACACACACACACACACACACACACATGTATGTGTTCATCTATGAAGAGAGAAGGTTATAAATGGAAAGGGAATTCATAGTTCTAATTCTATTTCTGCTGTTAGCTGAATGACCTGAAGCAAATCTCTTCATCTCTCCCCAGGCTTCAGTATATTTATCTTTAAGGTTGACTCTGTAATCTGAAAATAATTATTTTAGAATTCTAGAACTTAAAAGTTATACTCTAGACATCAGAATATTTCCTTATGATCTTCCCCTCAACCACTCTGACAATTATACCAGAGGCCAGTGTTCAGGACTTAAGCCTTTCACCTACAGAATTTCTACCTTGAACTATACTGTCTTAATTAGTTAGCACCAGTATACAAGACCAGCCCTGGACATGCTTCATATTACTCCTTGGTCATCTTCTCTCTATGTATTACTATTAGAAGATTGGAGAGTTGAAAATGATAAGCAGTCATCTATTTGAACCCATATTTGAAGGACTTTCCAGTATAACAGCTATGTGACCACCTAGCCTCTATATGAGTATATCTAAAGAGTGTAAAGAAGGGGAAACTCTTCTATGTTTTAATAGCTTTAATCATTTAGAAGATTTTTTTTTATTTTCTTTTCTGATATCATTACTAAAAGAGCTGAAAGAATCACAAAATGTATACATAGATTCACATTTATGAAA
Source organism: Petaurus breviceps papuanus (assembly GCF_028583685.1). Lineage (NCBI taxonomy): Eukaryota > Metazoa > Chordata > Mammalia > Diprotodontia > Petauridae > Petaurus > Petaurus breviceps. The sequence continues at coordinate 26,867,566 of NW_027187460.1, read as the reverse complement.
GGATGGATAAATAAAATATAATGACCTTTAAGTGCTAATCATTTCAGTCATGTCCAAATTTTCATGACATCATTTGGGGTTTTCTTGGTAGTGATACTTGAGTGGTTTGTCATTTCCTTCTCCAGATCATTTTACAGATGAGAAAACTGAAGCAAACAGGGTTAGGTGACTTGCCAAGGGTCACACAGATAGTCTGAGGTCACATTTGAACTCAGGTCTTCCTGATTCCTGGCCCTATACTCCATCCGCCAAAATGCTTGTCAAACACTGTGTTTAATACTGGTAATATGAATGCAAAAGGAGACAGTTCCTGTGCTCAACAGCATACAATCTAATAAGGGAATTGATAGCCAAGAAGGGATATTTTAATTTGGAAAGTCACAGGGATGGCAAGTGGTGCCATAGGGGAACTGATTGACTACACTTTCCAGTAACAATGGCAGCACAGATTTGATGACATTTTCAGAGCTGAAAAGTATAAGGAATATATTTATACATGTGAGAAAGAAATTGATGAAGATGTAAATATCTGAACTGTGAGCACCGAAGGATAGAAAAACATGGCATATACTACATGATTTACCATTGTGGGATGAAATGAAGTGGCAGGGAAGAGATATTATGTTAGACAGTTGTATATGCAGGCCAGCAGGAGGCATCACTGGCAAAAGACAACTTGGTTCCTTCCTGAATGCGGTATAGCATGCTTAAACTGCCAGTAATTGGGAATTAACAAAAATTCAGAAGCTGGGTGCCGGTAACTTTGGAAATTATTTTGTAACAAAGTGATTCTGGATATGTAGTTTAAAAACAAAGGAATGAGTTTTAAGACTGGCAATTTCAGGAAGGATAACAGACATGGAGAAATTAATTCAAGTAAGAATCTGATCAAATACTCCTTAATTCAGTCACTTAAGCAGCTGCCTGGTATTCTGCATCTAAGAATGGCTGTTAACCTCATTATACATAGTCCTGTGACAAAATAAAGGCAAAGGATTCTCTTATCTTCTAGAAGATCTCCGATGAGTTCTCTATTGGTACAACCAAGCTTAAAAAGAGGGGGTGTTTTTCCATCAAAGTCTTTTCCCTGACAATCTTCCCTAGAGGACATTTTTTTCTGGTGTTTCTCCCTTTCTCCCCCACAGTCAAATGAAGTGAAGCAAACACAGCCAGTTCCAGTATAGGCCTAAACTCTATTGCAAATCTGAGGCCTTTTTCAGACTACAAGCTCTATGGAAAGGCTGTAACACCTATATGTCACTCACTTCTCTGGCTCACTCTTAAAACTCTAAACAATCCCTTTAAGGCACTTCCATTATCACTCTCCTTTAGTACAAAAGCTCTTCCTGTTGGGATTCTGGTATTGCCACATAGTTTGACCTACTGTTATACTCCAATCTTTGGTGGAGTCCCTCTTTTGGTCTCTGATGTAAAATACCAATAATGATAATAGCAGGTGGCATTTATAAAGCATTTTATAGCTCTAAAGTACAATCTCACCTGATCCTGTGAGGTAGTTAATGCAAGGATTATCATGCGTCATTTAATATCTAAAGAAACTAAGGCTCAGGGAAGCTAAACAGTTTATTCAAAGACATCAGCCTTATCACACCCAGGACCCTCATTTCTCAGACCCTTTGCTTCCTTGTTTGGGCACCAGGCTCATATTTATTAGCACTGATTTTGTGGCTACCTCCTCTACCAATGTTGGAGTTTTCCAGTACTTATTAAAGAGCTGACATTTGCAAGTTTTATACAGAAACCATTAGTTGGGGGTCACTCACCATTTCACCTTCATTTTGAGGGGAATAAAGGAAAGGTAATAACTTAATAAAATATTTTACCTTGGTTTATAGGGATTTCAGGGAGGAGGAATGCAGTCATACACAGCATTCTCCACTCCCCTTGTCACTTTACATTGGGACTAGAGGAGCAAAGTTGGCTTCTCAGTACACACAGGCAGTTTGCCTACTTAAGGAAAGAATAGCCCATCTAGTATGACCACAAAGATCCCAGATGTACTAATGAATTGGATATAGGAGGAAGAAGGAGGATTGACATGACCCTTTGCCTTCCATTATTCAAGAGTCTTCAGAATGTTACTGACCCAGAACACATGATAGTAATACCTCAGGCCAGGAGGGGTATGGCCAAATAGGAGACCCCATTCTGTTAGTACACCTGGTTCTTGGCAACCAATCTCATTTTGAAACAGGAAGATTCACAATAAAACAAAGACTCAGCAACACAGCTGCAGTCAGAGTCTATGCTTGTCTGCGGGGCAGCTTCCAAGTGAGTGCTGATCAAAGGATTTTAGGAGAGAGAAGGCAAAACTACACCCACCCTGGTTCTCCTCCCCAGTCAGCATTACTCGATCCCTGTATATATCTCAAACACCATTTGTACTGTTTATAAATAGTTCCAGACCCAATAATGCCAAACAAACCTTTTGCACCTGCCAGGGCTTAAATGCCTCTTTTGATGAGGCAGGTTTCTAGGTAACCAAATCCTGCTCAGACCTAGGCTTGGGTTGGGGCAATGAGCTATTTCTCTGGTGTTTTTCTCTGGGAATTCGTTTAAATGGAAGCATTAAAGTAATCAATAGGATATTCTCACCAAATCCTTGGAAAATCCAAGGCAAAAACATTTGACATCAAGCTATTGGAGCTTATGTGGGCAGCAGAAATATCACCCAGCTGGGTGAGGGGAGGCAAACATAAAGAAGAGTGGCAGTATATAGGAAAACTATAAAATATTCAATTCATTACAAGGCCACAACATGTCAGACCTAAAGGGAACTTAGAGGTCATCTGATCTCTCTCCCTCCGCCTTTCCTTTTACAGATGAAACAACTGAGATTCAGAGTGGAGAAGTGACTTGATCCAGTTCACAAATACTGAAGGATTTGTGATCTCTTTCAGTGTAAGGAACTCCCAATGCGGGCACTCCCTCCACCAAATATAGATTCTAATTGCTGCAGGTAGTATAATGGAAAGAGTATGTATTGACATGGTCCTTTAGTTCTACAATTCTCTTGAGGTATATTAGCTCATTTCATCTTTATAATTGCCTCCTGAGTAAATATCAAATTTAGTTCAATTGAATTCAAGAAATATTGATTATATATGTAGTATGAAAAAGAGACTCTGAGAAATCCTGGGAATACAAAGGAAATAGAGAAAGAAAGAAAGAAAGAAAGAAAGAAAGAAAGAAAGAAAGAAAGA
>NW_027187460.1:26845893-26864332 GCF_028583685.1 Petaurus breviceps papuanus | reverse complement strand
ATATTAATTGGAGATAAAGCTTGTATGCACAAATTAAAGCAGTATTTGTAAAAAATAATACAAAGACATTTGGAGAGAGAGAGAGATGGTTAATAATAGGGCAGTAGGGGTGGGGGTAGATAGAAGGAAAGACTTCTGGTGGGAGGCATAACACTTGAAAGAAGCAAGGTATTCTATAAGCAAGAAGTGAGGAGGGAGCATATCCCAGACAAAGAGAAATATTTTTGCAAAAGAAAAAAGGTGAGATGGAATCCTGGGCATTTAAGAAACCAGTCAATTTGATTAGAATGAATTGTATAAAGTGAAGTAATTTGATAAAAACCTAGAAATTTAGGTGGGCATATGATAGTAGAAAGTTTTAAAGGCTTAAGACTGTGTGTTTTGTCCTAGAAATAACAGTGAGTCATTGAATATATTTTGGGGTGGAGAGAGAGGAAGGTGATATGGGAAGTAATTATTTGTTTTAGAAATATCGGTTTGACTGCTGTGCAGAAGATGCACTTGAGAGGAGAGATTATTGATAGAATACTATTTAGGAAGCTATTGTAATAGTCCTGGTGAGAGGCAATAAAGGCCTACAGTGGTGGGGAACCTGCAGCCTTGAGGCCACATGTGGCCCTCTAGGTCCTCAAGTGTGGCCCTTTGACTAAATCCAACCTTCACAGAACAAATCCCCTTAATAAAAGGATTTGTTCTGTAGAAGTTGGATGCAGTTAAAGGCCACACCCAAGGACCTAGAGGATCACCTGTGGCCTTGCGGCCACAGGTTACCCACCCCTGGAGGAAGATGTTGTATAAGTGAAGAAATGACAGATATTAGCAATGTTGTAGAGGTAAGATGGCAAGACTTGGCAGTTGGTTGGATATGGAAGGTGAGGCAGGGTAAGGATTCATGGATGACTTAAAGGTTGAGAACATGGGTGATTGGAAGGATGGCAATATCTATTTTACTGAAATGGAATAAAGGTTTCAGAGAATTTCAATGACTTATCCAAGGTCATATCACTATTAAATGGCACTGGAATCAAAAGCTAGAAATTCAGACTTCAAACCTTTTAGTCTTGCCACTAGACTATACCATCTTTCCAAATATTGACTTGTTATTGTATGAATGATGACTTTGACAATTTGAAACAAAAATAATGTGATTCTTCTAAAAAGAAAGCAAAAAATAGAGCATACATATAAATAAATGCACTGTGAAAATTCAGAAAGCAAGTGAATATATAGTTTACTCACCCTATTGATGTCTGTTCAAGGTTTACTGCAGTGACTTGTCCTGAGGCACATCTGGCTGCTCCCCAAACCAGGAGATGTTCATTACATTCAAGCCACTGATGTAGAAAGAGAGATAGCATCCAATCCCTGGAGCCTGCATGCAGTGGTTAAGAACTATCTATGAATGGCAGGTGGAGAAGCTGCATTATTTAAATTCTGCAAATGAGGCTTTTCCCCGTCAGAGTTCAGATTATCCAGGAATGGTTTCTTCAATAAACACATTTCCTTATCATGGTTTTCAGCCTACTGCAGCTCAATAAATTTTGCAGGCTTGGACCCATCAACTAATGACATCATCAGCACATCTGCCACCACAGACTATTAAAGTCAGGCCTTTGTTTTTCCAGAGAAGGGCTAGTTACTGACTTGGAAGAGCTGGGCTAGATAATGTAGAAGTTTGTCACTGGACTATCCAGTCACCAATCTATCACTCACAATGGGATTGGAACTAAAAGCTAGAACCACAGACTTCAAATCCACTATGTTGTGTCCCACTGTGTGCTGAGCCAGGAAAATACAATGACAGAAACGCAGGATCCTAGAGTAACATGGAACATCAAAGTCCCTTCTAATACAATCTATATCTGACAAATGGCCATTCAGCTTTTGCTTGAAGACCCCAAGTGAGAATTAATTCTCAGTGATTCCCATGGCATCCCCTTCCACTTTGACACAGTTTTGACTATAAGCAAGGCTTTTTCCCCAATCAAACTAAAAATTTCCTCCATATTTCCTACCCTTTGCTCCTAGTTTTTCCCTCCAGGGCTAAACAGAACAATCTATTCCCTCTTTCACTTAAAAGTCCTTCAGATGCTTAAAAGAATGATCTGTGATTCTGTGCTGGGGATGGAAACACAGTTGGAAGAATCAAGTTAATTATATTCTGGGGATGAAAAAGAAAACAACAATCCAAAAAACAAAAATAGCCACCTGCCCTCAAGGTGTTTACACATAGTAGGAAGGGTAATGCAACATTAACAAAGATAAGAAAATACAATAGATATTGAGGACCCTTAGTGCTTGGTGCAATGCCTAGAACATAGTAGGTGCTTAATAAATGCTTGATGATTTGATTTGAGGAAGAAGACATTAATATCTAATGGAATCAGGGAAAAAATTTGCAATAAGAAGTAATACCTAAAATGACTTTAGTGTTGGACTTCCTACACTTGGACCCAGAAATTAGAAGTAGGGTCAAAGGATGAAAGTCTGGTCAAATGCAAAGCCTGACATAATGGAAAGAATGCTGGGTTTGGAGTCAAATCTGTGTTTGAATCACAATACTACTTAAAACCTCTGTAACCTTAGGAGAGCTATTTTACCTCTCTATGCCTGTTTCCTCATCTACAAAATGAAAGTATCTCACCTTTAAAGTACTTTCCAATTCTATGACTGTATCTATATCTATAACTATATATCTATCTGCCTGTCTATCCTATATTAAGTAAAAGTAAATAATGATTCTACTATTTTTAGGCGTGGTATCAAAAAAGGAAAACAATTGGCATGGCTAGGTGGTACAGTGAATAGAGCACCAGCCCTGGAGTCAGGAGGACCTGGGTTCAAATCAGGCCTCAGACACTTACTAGCCATGTGGCTTTGGGAAAGTCACTTAACCCCAAATTGTCCTCCCCCCAAAAAAAAGGAAAACAATATTCCTCCTAAGAACAAGATGGATTGTCCCACGTGTTAGAAAGTTAGAGAATTTCCTATCTCTAAAAGACTTCCCAAATGGATGACCACTTTTGGTTAAATAGATATGAAAACATATAGAAACTGTTTGCAAAGCCAGATGTTTTAAATCTAGTTCTGGTACTATTTGTAATGTGTGGGATAAAAGAGTTCAGAGTCTGAATCTGAGATCAGGAAAGGTCTTTATTCTTTCTCTGAATAGAGCGAGAAAGAGAAAGGGCCCTCTGCCCCTGTAGCTCAAATGGCGTCTGCCAGGGAGAGAGCAACAGGCAGAAGCAAGCCAATGCTTATATAACCTTCTAATGCAGAAACCCAACCCCCCAATTGGCCTTCACTCTCATTGGTAGGGGAGCCAGCCCACAACCTAAGCACAGCAATCTATCTCAGAGACAAAGGACACAGAAACATGTAGTTGTCCAATGCAAGGCCAGGAAGGCAGTTTTATCCTTATTTGGCATATCTTGTGCTGAAGTGGCACTGGGGAGGGTCTCCATTGCTCTAAGTCCCAGATTCCTGTAAGGTCAGGTGACCTTTAAACTTAGGCCTAATGGATGCTGAAGCCAGTCTAGATTTAATTTTTCAGAATGGGGAAACTTCACTGCAAATTATCCCTCACAGTAATACATTGTTATAGCATTACCATTGTCTTCATTGAGGCATAACAAAATGTTACATGACGTGACATGACATGACGTGATATAACAACATAACATAACACAACACAACATAACAGTTATTCTGGTTAAAGTTCTAACCATGAAGTCAGAAGACTACTTGGGCTAAAACTTGTTAAGTGTGTGACTTCATACTTAACCGAGCCCATAGGAATCATTCGTTGAGGTTTAAATAAGATCATGGATACTAAACATTTTGCAACCCTCAAAGTGCTATAAAATAGCAACTGCTTATTATTATTATCATTGTTCTTATTCTTATTATTAATTTTTAACCTCCACTCACCAGTCTAGTGACAGCTTCTTCACCTGAGCCTTCTATTGCATTTCTTATGAGTTCAAGCAGTGTTTATAGAGATATACAGGGTTCTCCAGGTAGGGAAAATGCATGCACATACACTTTTAGTTTAATCTGCATTAGTAATTCTTTCTTAAGTCTAGAATATCAATAAATCAACCTATTTTGTAGAGAATACTGGTTTCTAGGGTATAAATGGTCACACCGAAAATTTAACAATCCTTTCTGGAGGGCAGGTTAGAGTAGGCTTTAACACAACCATGCTTGAGCCTCATTTCCTCATCTATAAAGTGGGGATAATAGTACTGACCTCACCTATTTTACAGGGTAATGGTGAGTTAACTCCTTTATAATCTTAAGGCCCTACGTAAATGTGAGTTGTTGTTTTTACTCTTATAAGTCATAATATTAAAAAAAAACTATATAAAAGCCAAGTGTATTTGATCAGTTCAGTTAATATAATTTTTAAGCAAGTTTATATAAACTCTAGGAAAGAGTCAAAAGAGAAGATCCCTCTTCTAAAGGAGAATGTCTCACTTCAGCAGTCCTGACTGGGGTTGATGATGATATCTAATAGACTCTAAATTAGCTGGAAATTTTGGGACCATGCAGTGGAGACACATACATCCAGCCTAGCTCTATATCTGATCTCTAGCTAGGAAGTAGTCACCACTGCAATACATACTGTCTCCTCTTCTAGAAAAACCTAATTAACTAGAAAGAGAATGCCAATTCACCTTGCCTACCTTCCCTTCTCCCTAGATCAAATAGGGGGCAGTACCAGGCTGAGCAATCTGTAATCCATTGATTTGGTGACTGTAGGATCCTAAGCTCAAAGAAAAGTAAGACCCTTCAAGCAGCCATGAAATTAAGTTCTGGTCCACAGTCCCAGAACCTAAAAAAAAAGGCAGCGGGGGCAAGGGAGTAGATTTAAAGAAAAATGAGAAAATTCAACTTTCTCAGCAGGGCCAAAGGAATGTGAGCCTCTCAGACTTTTCTTTCTGTCCCTTTGTTTTGGTTTCCATGGGGATGTGTCTGGGGAAAACTGCCAGTGTATTTATGGAGAATCCATGATCATTTGGTCTAATGAGATGGGCAAAAGCAGGAAAAAGAAGTGACAGGACAGCCTCAAATGGTAACATCCTCTTATATTAGCAGAGGGCCCAGAATAAGGGAAGAGATACTGCTGCTCTACTATTCTCCCCTGCTCAGTAACACCTTCAGTGCTGAGTTGCCATATTTTAGGCAGAACAATGAAATAGATCTAGATGGTATACAGTACAGAGGAGAGCAACCTTTTGAGAACTGGGCATCAAGCAATGTAACGTCAAGGAACTGGGGATTACTAGAGAGGAGAAGAGAAGATTTAAGAGGAACATGATAGCAATCTATTATTTGAAGGGTTGTCATGTAGAAATAGTATTAGATTTGTTCTTTTATACTTTAGCAGGCAAAATTAAGAGCCAATATACGAAAATTCAAAAGATCCTAGTTTTAGACCTGGAAAGGACCTCTGAAAACAACTAGTCCAACACCCTCCCCTCATTTTGCAGATTAGGAAAGTAAGACTCAGGGGGGTTAAGTATAAAGTATCAGAGGGAGGATCTGAAGCTAAGTTCTCTCCTTTCTTGTCAACGTACTTTCCATTGCACTATTCAGAGGACAGAGTTCGGAGCCATGTAAGAGGGGAAAAAACTGTCAAATAATTAGAGTTGTCCAAAAATGAATTGGACTTCTTCTAGTTTACTGGCTGTATTCAGGTAAATGTGAGACCAGTTGTCTGTGATATTGTAGAGGTCATGTATGTTGGTGTACCATTTGGACTAGAATTTTTTTGAGGTTTCTTCTTTCTCTCTCTTGACTTAATGATAATTTCATCAATAAAAAGGTAGAGGAACCCTCAAGGTAGAATTCTGTTCTGAATCTAATTCTCACTAAAAGGAAGGAAATAGTGCCATATATGATTTTTAAATGTTTTATTAAATTGATTTGTTTATTTACTTTTAATTTACAACATTCAGTTCCACAGTTCCTTGAGTTTCAAATTTTCTCCCCCAACCTCTCCTCCCTGCCCCCCATCATGGTGGCATGCACTAGAATATAGGATCTACAAATATCCGCACATTAATCATTAGTCAGGTTGTAAAGAAGGATTATAATTGATGGAATGATTAGTGGGAAAAAGGAAACAAAATAAAACAAGAAAAAGAAGCACAGCAAGTAGTTTGTTTCAATCTGCATTTAGACTCTGCATCTCTTTCTCTGGACATGGATATCTCTTTCGATCATGAGTCTTTTGGAGGTGTCTTATAAGCTTACATTGCTGAGAGGAGCCCAGTCCATTGAAGCTATTCGTCACACATACGTTGTGTCTGTGATTGTGCACACATTTCTCCTGGTTCTGCTCTTCTTGCTCAGCAACAGTTTATATAAATTGCTCAGGGTTATTATGAAGTCCATCTGCTCCTCATTTCTTATAGCACAGTAGTATCCCATTACATTCATATACTACAACTTGTTCAGCCATTCCCCAATTGATGGGTATCTCATTGATTTCCAATCTTTTTTTAAGCAATTGGGGTTAAGTAACTTGCTCAAGGTTACATGGCCAGTTGTTTTGTGTTGGGTGCTAAGTATCTGAGGCTGGAACAGATCCTGGGTCTCCCGACTCCGGGGCCAGTGCTCTTGTAGTGATGGTGATGAACAAGAATGATTGTAATGGAATACTATTATGCTATAAAAAATTACAGAAAGATGCTTTCAGAAAAACCTGGAAAGACTTACATGTACTGATGCAAAGTCAAGAGAGCAGAACCAAGTAAACATTGTACACAATAATAGCACTACGCCACCTGGACACCCCAGACTTCCAATTCTTTGCCACCACAAAAAGAGCTGCTATAAATATTTTTGTACATATGGGTTCTCCTCCCACTTCTCTGATTTCTTTGGGATATAACTCTAGAATTGGTATTGCTAGGTCAAAGGATATGCACTTATTTATAGCCCTTTGGGCACAGTTCCAGATTGCTCTCTAGAATGGCAGGATCAGTTCACAACTCCACCAACAAGGTGCCAAAGAAGATTGAAACATTGTGGGAAAATAGACACTCTCTTCTAGAGTTTGTGATAGAGAAGAAGCTGGGTGTTGTATGAGATCAATCCTAAATTTTTGACAAGCAGGCTTCAAATATTTAGGGAGAAAATTAGTCTCATGGGCTAAATTTCTATAAGACAAGACAGTCCTGAAAGGGATTAAGAAACTCTCAAGAGTAAAAATCTATATACACGAAGGGAAGTAATTTCAGTGAGGAGGAAAAATTCAAATAGTCTGAAAAGACTGATGTGATTACATAGGGAATTCACTGATGAATTTGGATTTTAAAGTGATATGAATTGTAGATGTAAAAACGGCAAATAACAGCATGGCACCACCTTACGAAATCATGCCAAGAAAATGCTCTAAAGTTAGAAAATAGTGGAGATTGGAAAGGAATTCAAGGACAAGAAAGGAGTATTGGCACCACCTGCCTCATGGAGTAGCTAAATTAAGACAAAGATTAAAGAAAGGGTAGGACCATGGCTTTGGAGGATAGGATAATGACAACTAAGAGAGAAACAAAAGTTATTCAGGACTCATTTATTTCTATTTTCTTTTTTTCCCCATTTTAATTGTACTTTGATAGGACATACAGGCCAAAGAAGAGAAAAAAAGTTCAAAAAATGCTTGAGTCTGCATTCAGACTCCATCAGTTTTTTCATCATGAGTCCCTCAGAATTATCTTAGTTGTATTGCTGAAAATAGCTAAGTCATTCCCAGCTGATCATGGCACATTAGTGCTATTATTGTGTACAATGTTTACTCGGTTCTGCTCTCTTGACTTTGCATCAGTACATGTAAGTCTTTCCAGGTTTTTCTGAAAGCATCTTTCTGTAATTTTTTATAGCATAATAGTATTCCATTACAATCATTCTTGTTCATCACCATCACTACAACTTGTTCAACCATTCCTCAGTTGATGGATATCCCTTCAATTTCCAATTCTTTGCCACCATGAAAATATATATATATATATATATCCTTGGGATACAGACCTAGTAGTGCTATTGCTGAGTTGAAGGGTATGCACAGATGAAGTTTTATAGCCTTTTGGGCATAGTTCGAAATTGTTCCCCAGAATAGTTGGATCAGTTAACAATTATAACAGTGCATTAGTATCCTAATTTTCCCATATTCCCTCTAACATTTGTCTTTTTCATTTTCTGTCATATTATTCAATCTGATAGGTGTGAGTTGGTAGTTCAGAGTTGTTTTCATTTGCATTTCTCCCATTAATAGTCATTCAGAATATTTTATATGACTATAGGTAGCTTTGATTAATTCATCTAAAACTGTTATATGCTTCTACCATTTATTAATTGGGGAATGACGTACTTTTGTATATTTAACTCTTGAGGTCTTTATCATAGAAATTTTTTTTAAAATAATTTCCCAGTTTTCTTTTTTTTCCACTTATAATCTTGGCTGTATTGATTTTGTTTGTGCAAAAACTTTTTAATTTAATGTGATCAAAATTATCCATTTTGTATCCCCATAATGTCTATTTCCTTTCCCAACGAGAATGGCAATTTCACTATAAATGACAGAATAAACAATAGGAAGTAGATACCCAAGTTAATTATGGAGATAGTAAGAGAGTACCAAGCTACTTAATAAATCTAAGTCATCATTCCCAGATAAGAAGCATTCTCAGATCCTGAAAAATTTGATTGCTAAGCCAGTGTTACTTGAAAGGTCATGGAGAACAGGAGAGATACCGCCATACAAATGAAGGATAAATATTGTCCCAATTTGTAAAAAATGGAGAGAAAATAGAGTCAGCAAACTATAGACCACTCAGATTTACTTTCATTCCTAGGCAAATTCTATGTGGATAGTTCTAGAAATGATAAATTGAGTATACAGAAAAACTGGGATTGCAAAAATCCAGGAAGGTTTAATCAAAAAGAAGTCATGTTAAACTAATGATAGTTCCTTTTTTGACAAGGTTCCTAAATTATTAAGTGATGAAAATGATATGGCCATAGTTTAACTAGGTTTCAATGAAGTATTTAATACAGTTTCTCAGACTAAACTCATGGAAAAAATAGGAGCGATATGGGCTAAATCAGAGGTGTCAAACATACCATCATACATACCAAACATGCATCCTATTCTTTGGTCAATATTAGATAAAGACTTTGACTAGACACAGTCTTTGTTGTTCAGGCAGCTAGTGGATAGAGTTCTGGGCCTCGAGTCAGAAAGACTCATCTTCCTGAGTTCAAATCTGGTTTCAGGCACTTACTAGCTATGTGACCCTGGGCATGCCACTTAACCCTGTTTGCCTCAGTGCCTTATCTGTAAAATGAACTGGAGAAGGAAATGGCAAACCATTTTAGTATCTTTGCCAAGAAAGCCCCAAATGGAATCACAAAAAATCAAGCATGACTGAAACAATTTAACAACAGTTTTGGTTGCCACTCTCAGATTCCTATAATCCCCCAAGTTCCCTCCTCCCAAGAGGTAAATTTGTGGAACGTTGTTAAGTCAATGACTTCTTAAATCCCTCCCCCTTATGAGGACAGCACAGAGAGGAGGACTTGAGATTTCCCTTAGCAGTTCTTCCTCAATATCCCTGAGTTGCCCTTGATGCCTGCTTTACCTTAGATGCTCTTTGGTCTGATATTACTGCCTAGGTAATTACTGCCTAGGTCTACACCTGCATCGATGGTGTCAAATTAGGATGGGAAGGACATGACTTACTGAATCTTTCCTTTTGTTGAAAGGAGTAGGCCCAGGCCCTGTTGGAATGCCTTGAGAAGATCCTTTGAGATGGGATGCTGTCACAAGAACTGACCTAGAGTTGAAAGGCAAAGCCTTCCCTTCCCCCTCAACAGGCATATACACCCTGGGCCCTGATCAAAGAAGTAGATGAAGGAAACAAAGGCTCCAGTTTTGATGAGGAGAGCAGCCACCTTTTTCTCTGAGACAGATATAAAGAAGAGATGATAGTGTTCAAGTGTCAAATTGTAGTACTGGGGAAAACAGGGAGCTAATTAGAAATGGACTTGAGGGTTTTTTTTTATTTTAATGACTCAAGGTAGTCTGTTGAGAGGATTTCCCTTACAATCTAATCTATCTTCCTACCCTACCCCTTTACCAAAAATGCTCTCTCAAAGCTACCAATATTTTCTTTCTTTCTAAAAAATGTCCTTGTTTGTTTTTCTCTTCTAATTAGCAAACATTTAATTTCTCTCAATCCCATCAGCTTCACAATGGGGCAAAAGTAAGGAAAACAAAACTCTTGTAACAAATATGCACAGTCAAATAAAACATTCACACACACAAACACAAAAAGTGTGAAAAGAGGGATGGTGGTTTACATCTAGAGAAAAATGGAAGCTTGATAAGGTCACAGTGTTTTAATTAGGTCAGGGATTTTGTGTGGGTCCACACAGCTTTCTAATACATACTCTATAATGCCTGATGAAAGCAGCTAGCATTGTTATCTGGTAAAGTCTGGGGAACTCCTTGATAGGCAGGTGACACTACCCCTAAATGCTCCCAGAAAGCCCCTCTCTTCCATGCAGTTGCTTTATCAAGAGGCTATGCCTAAGCTCCATTACCAGATTTATCCCCCCGGGAGTAGAACATCACCATGACCTAATTCTAGCCTCTACAACAAAAGACTAGAGGCATGTGCTACAATGCTACAAAGCTAGGAGACTTTGTGGATAGAGATGGGCCTGGGGTCAGGAAGACAAGTTCGAATCCAACCTCAGATATTAAGTAACTATGTGACCCTGAGCAAGTCACTTAACCTGTTTCATCAACTGTAAAATGATGATAAAAATATCACCCACCTTCCAAGATAATTGTGAGGATCAAATAAGATATTATTTGTAAAGTACTCATCACATAGTAGGTGACACATAAATGTTTATTCCCTGTCCTCCCTTCCTCCCCAACCAGATCAATGATGAACTTGATATAACAGGACCTCAGTTTGAAACCAGATTCTGCCACTTACCACCTGTAGATAGGAACTTAACATTGGATGAGTCATTTAATATACTTTGGGCTTAATTTCTGCATTTTTGTTTTGCTTTTTGGAGGGGGGAAGGCAGGGCAATTGGGGTTAAGTGACTTACCCAAGGTCACACGGCTAGTGAGTGTTAAATGTGTCAGGCCGGATTTGAACTCAGGTCCTCCTGACTCCAGGGCCAGTGCTCTATTTACTGTGCCACCTAGTTGCCCCCATTTCTGCATTTTTTAAAGAAAGAATCAGACTAGATTATCTCTATAGTCACTCTTAGCTCTAGATCTATGATCCTATGATCCCATAACAATGTTGGAGTGAATTTAATAAGATGAAATTCAATAAGGATAAATGTAAAGTTTTATACTTGCATTAAAGAAATTTCTATCACAAACATAGGATGGAAGAGGCATAATTGCATAGTGACTTATTGGGAAAAGATCTGGGGAGTAAAATTCTGGGTCAATAGAAATCAGAAGTATGATATGTCAGGTAAAAAAGAGAGGGCCATGGGATGCATTGAGAGGCTTAGTTTTCATAACTGAGATGTGAGTCTCCCTGTACTACTGTGTTTCCCCGATAATAAGACACTGTCTTATTGGTTTTTTTGGAAAGAAAAACACCAGTGGGCTTATTTTCAGGGGAGGGCTTATGTTGTCCTGCCTCAGCTCTCCTCCGCGGCACTGCTCTCAATGGCGCCAGCAAGCAAATCACTGGGGAAGAACAGGATGACGTGCTCACTGCTGCAGCTCTGATTGGATGCAGCTCGGAGCGCGGCATGCATTTCACGGGGTGGGGGGGGAGACGGTGCATACAGAGAGTACCATAATGTGTAGCGCAGGGGATCACCTTCACTACAGTAGCAATCTCAATAGGGCTTATTTTCGGGGGAGGGCTTATTTTAGAGGAATCTTACACAGTAAGGGGAAGGCTTATTTTCGGGATAGGTCTTATTATCAGGGAAACACGGTATGTCAGAAAACTTCTGAAGTGGCATGTTCAGTTCTGAATATAATGGTTTAGTAAGAACATTAGTAAGGTAGAGAGAGTCCACAAAATATCTATCATTATGATGAAGAGCCTCAAATACATGATGCCCACAACATAAAGATTAGTTGAAAGAAATAGGGTAGCTTATAGAGAAGAGAAGGCTGAGGGGTGAAAGTAATAGGGAAAACTGCTTGACAGAACTGGTGTATTTAGCCTGGAGGAAAAAAAAAGATTTAATATGATAACTGTCTTCAAATATTTGAAATCCTGTCATATGGAAGAAAGAATATATTTGTTCTTTTTGGCCCCCAAGGGTAAGACCAGGAGCTGCTGGTTGACATTGCAAAGAGACAAAGTTAAGCTTGATATTTTGGGTGGGAACTGAAGAGGAGATGGAAAACCCTTCCTTACAATTGAGCTATGTAAAAATGGAATAAGCTGTCCCAAGAGATGCTGTTCCCCCTCACTGAAGGTCTTCAAGCAGAGTCTAGATGAACTGTTGTTTAAAATATGATAGTGTGGATTCCTTTTGGGAATAGGCTAAATTAGATTTCTTCTGTTGTCACTTCAAACTCTAAAATTGTGTGATGTGAGACCAAAGTGATGGGGGAAAATGAATTTACAATTAGAGAGACTCAGGGCTGCTTATGTAGTTAAATTTCAAGAAGGGAAACATATCTCCAAAAATATCCCTTTCCCCAGTTCACCAGTGGATTAAATTCTTTCCTTAGACCTTCTTTCTTTTGGAATAAGGTATTTGTCCAATGTAAACACTCCTGTGAAAAGTAATACCTTGATTTACCAGTTGTTGAAGTTTAATTGTGAATTAATTTTAGATTCTTTCATAATCATAGAACCTCATATTTGGATGGGACCTCAAAGGTCATCTTGTTAATAATCTTACTGATGCAGGAATTGCAACCACAATATCCTTAACACCCAGCCTCTGCATAGACACCTCCATTAGCGTGAATCAGGACCTTAACATTTTTTTCAAGTCATTGTGTTTGCAAGCTCTAGTTCTTAGGCAATTATTTTAAGTTGAACCCTGTCTGCCTAGCTCCATCCTCTGAAGCCAAGTAGAACAAGTCTAATTACTTTTTCATGAGGGAAATTCTCTCATACTTAAAAACATCTATGATGTCCCCCATTAAGTTATATCTTCTGCAGGTTAAATAACCCAGTACTATAAAATGATTCTCACATAGCATCATCTACAGTTCTCTCACCCTCATTTAGACCTGATGTGTTGTATGTTTTTTCCTTCTAATTTCCTTAACAAGTTACTGTGCCTACCTACAATGGAAAGCAAGCCTCCAGATGTGTTCTGACTAGAGCAGCATAAAATGGTAGTATCAGCTTCCTAATATTAAATATGTGCCTCTCTTAAATCAGTCTTAGACTCTACTAAGCTTCTTTGGCTACTACTTCATATAACTTCCTCAAATTAAATTTATAATACACTGTAACTATTGTTTAATTTGTCCATGGGGAGCAGGTTTTCATAAGAAGATAGTATTAAGACCTTGGCAAGCTGAGATGTGAATTGTGGTGATGAGTGAGTATGTGGAGAGTACAACATTGAGAATGAAGAAGGTTCAGAAAAAGGTTGAAGAATAATGGGTGGTGAGTGGTGTCAATATGTAGACAGGAGGCATTTGAAATATCAATTGAACTCAATGAACTTGACCATTTGATAATAGGCTGACTCGGTGGTGTACCAGTAGGTAAATATAGAGGAAGCTAATACAAATTTTAAAGGGAGTGCAATTTTGGTCTCTTAATGATTTAGGGGGGGAAATGACAGATGGTTTCCAATTATTCCAAGTCTCTTTTGGAATTACAATATCTCAGAGCTGGAAGGGACCTCATAAATCATGGAGTCCATGGAGACCTTTTGGGTCATAGACACCACCTTTGGCAGAATAATACAGCATATGAACAATAATTCAGAATGATGTTTTAAATATGTAAAATAAAATATAGAGCAATATAAAGGAAATCAATTTTATTTAAATATGGCTAATAATTAAAGAAAAACAAGTTCATTGACCCTAGGTTAAGAACCCCTCATCTAGTTCAACTTATCCCTGAATGAGATTCTTCCTCTACCACTCCCTGGCAAGTCTCTGCTTAAAGACTTAAGGTAATAGAAAACTAACATTAAATACATTTCAACCATTTTTGTTCCTGGGGAATAGCCTTTTCATTCATAAAAAAATCCTAATTCTTCAAAGATGGTTGGCCTTTTTGGATCTCATACCCAAAGGTTTTCATTTGTCTTGGGATACTAATTATGATCTGCTGTTGCCATTGTGGAGATGGTTGTAAAAATAAATTCCCTGGAGATGCTCAGATCATTCAGGGGAAATTTATCAACTACACAGGGGCCAATCTTCCATCTACATGTACTGACTTTTAACTGCAAACTGAGTGGCAGGTTACAAAAATTTATCCCTATCATTATGGTAATAATAACTCCCATTTTTATATTATTTGATAACTGCAAAATGCTTAATGTGTATTATCTCATTGGTTCCTACAACAATCCAGAGAGTAAAATAATGAAAATCACACTGTCATATTTTACAAATGAGGAAACTGAGGAGACTCAGAGGAACAGAATTATATATGTCTATAGTCATATCATTAGTAACTGGAAGAGTCAGGATTTAAACCAAAGTCATAGGATAGTTAGACCTTCCACTTTAGAGCTGGAAGACACTTTTTTACTGCAATCCCAAGGCTCTTTCAATTCCACTATCAAGTACTCCTTATAGTAATTTAATCCATTTTCTTGTCACCAGCAGGATTATTGTTGTTGTTGTTCAATCATTTAGTCATGTCTGCCTCTTTGTGACTTCATGGACCAAAGTATGCCAGGCTTTCTATCTTCCACAATCTTTCAGAATCTGTCCAAGTTGATGTTCATTGTTTCCATGATATTATCTCTCCATTTTATCCTCTGGCATCCACTTTTCAATCTTTCCCAGTATCAAGGAATTCTCTAATAAGTCACATATTCTCATAATGTGGCCAAAATATTTAAGCTTCAGATTCAATATTTGACCTTCCAGTGAATAGTCTGAATTAATTTCTTTATGTATTGACTGATTTGATATCCTTGCTGAATCACCAAAAAAATGAGTGTATGCTGTATTTTAATACTATTCCAGGGAGAAGCATGACCAATTCCCTTGAAATCTTACCCAAAATTTGCCAACCAAAACTGATGGCCAATATTTCTGCAAAACACCAATCACTTTTTTTAGAGTGAAGACAGAAAATGGCTAGTCAATAACCTTCTTGTTTACATATTTTATCCCATTTAAAGGCATTGACATCCAGATGATTCATCTTCATTTTAATCTAATTCAGTTCAATAAACATTTATTAAACAAGGTTCTATGTCTTGCCTTAAGATGGAAAATAACACATGGATCCTCTCATCAAATTGCTTGTGATCTATAAGGAAAGATAACTTATCTATACACATACACATAATATGTGGATGTATGTATATATATATATATGTATATTTATGTTTGTACAAATATACATATGTATATTATATAACTGTAGGGGTGTTTATGCATTCGTGTATGTGTTTGTGTTTCAAAAACTGTGCAACAGAGTATAAGTCTATGCCTGTAGAATGGTGTATTGGAATGTACAAACATACACTGGCTTTGGATAAGAGTATAAATTTAGAGCTGAAAAGAACCTTAGTCCCTTCCCTCCTCTCATTCCCCACCTCTCACTTACTGAGCATGAAATTGAGGCTCTGAGTAGTTGAATTAATTTGCCCAAGGTCATAGTTAGTAAATAGCAGAAATAGGATATGTAATCAAAGTCCAACAACTCCAAAATATCCCATATTCTTTCCACTACATCATACATTTCTTAGCTAGAAAACCTAAGTTTTTGTTACACCAGTTATTAATTTGAGCAAATTACTTCATCTCTCAGCCTCAGTTTTTAAGGACTTTTGTCTATCTGATAGTGCTATTGGATCCAATTGAAAGACTATATTGGATAAACCATAGATTACCCCCTGAATATAAACTATACTCCTTAATTAAGAACTCCCTGAAAGGAAAATACACAAGTTAAGGATATAAAATTACCTTATTAACAAAAACATATTTAGTCTGAAAGTGCTTTTATAATCTTTAATTCAAATACTTGTATTTTATTAATTTTTATTAACACTGATGTCTTGGCCTTCATCACCTTCATTGCTATTTTCTTCTTCCCCCAATATTCCAACTTTACTATCATCCATCATGTCTGAAAGATGGCACTTTTTATTCTAAGCCATGGACAATTGCTTCAGAAAATATTCCTTCCCACTCAGTTGACATCAGTCACCTAGCAGATCCACTTTTAACATCTTAATTTTTCCACTCATTGTGCAGGAATTACCCTGACAAAGGGCAATAGGGATGTATGATTAATTAGAAGCAATAACCTAGGTAATATAAAAGGAAGATTTAGGAGAAATGGTACCCTATATTTGAAGCAAAGTATTAATGCTTGTGAAAGTCCTCCATATTCAAAAAGTGCTCTGTAAATTTTTAATAAAACAGGTGGGTATAGACAAATTATAACGAGAGTTCAAAGGTTGGAAAGATACTTTTGTTGTGTAAGACTCATATTTTCATAGGTCAAAAGAAAGTCAGAGAGTGAAGGGAGCTCAAGTTCTATCCAGCCAAACCCCTTACTGACATACAGAAATCTTCAATATAACATCATCAACCAATGACCACCAAACCCAACCAAAGGATCCATGAGAGGACAGGGTAATACGATACTGCCTTAAATGAAAGCCTGTGCCATTTTGTAGCTAGGTGGCACAGTGGATAGAGGGACAGGCCTGGAGTCAGGAAGACCTGAGTCCAGACTGGGCCTCAGCTATTACTAGCTGTATGATCCTGGGCAAATCACTTAACCCTTTTTCCCTCAGTTTCCTCATCTGTAAAATGATCTGGAGAAGGAAATGGCAAGCCATTCCATTATCCTTACCAAGATAACCCCCAAAATGGGGCCACAAAGAGTCAGAAACAACTGAATGATCACATTCCATTTCTGAGTGGCTCAATTTTCGAGAGAGATTTTTTTTAATTGAGTAAAACTTTACCTCCCTCAAACACCTACCTATTGATCCTAGTTCTTCTGTCTTCTATTCCAATCAATCAGTCAGCATTTATTAAGCCCTAAAGATGTGCCAGGTACTATGGGAAGCACTGGGGATACAAAAGAAGAGGCAAAAGACACCCCCTGACCCCATGTAGCTTATTTCTATTTCATTTGGTTTATTACTCTATAAACTCTATATTTATGTATCACTATCTGAGACTATGAGGACTCTTTGCATATTGTTTCTTTTGTATTACTAGAAGCCTCCCACTATATTCTTCATCTAGAGTCATAATTTTCCATTTACAATAAGAATAGCTATCACTTAAATAGTAATTTCAGATTTACAAAGTGTTTTCCATATATTTTCTCATTTAATTTTCACAACATCCCTGGAAGGTAAGTGCTATTATTATTCCAATTTTGCAGATAAAGAAACTGAGGCAGACCTGTTTGTCATGGTCACATAACTAGTTAGTGTTTGTGATAGGATTCAAACGTATCTTGTTGACTCCAGGTCTCTATGCAATATGCCATCTAGCTGTTTAGTATGCATGAAGCACTGTACTAAGGTCTAGTAGGACTATAAATAAAAAGAATGAAACAACCGCTGTGCATAAGGAGTTTACATTCTAATAGATGAGACAAAAATGTGTGTAGGCATGTATATGTGAATGTGTTGTATTGTACACATGTATATACACAGGTGTGTATATGTACACCTATGCAAATATATATATGCATGGTATAAACATAAAGTTAGTAAATATAAATATATGCAAGCTAGTTTGGGAGGGATTGTTACATGCTTTTTAATTCAAACTCCATTTTTAGTTTAAAGCTCTTTTGATTAGATCTGCAAATCTCCAGGCAAATACATTTTTCCTAACATTCAATAAAGGTTCATTTTCCAAAGCTCCATTCTTCCAGTAATTTAGACTCTAGTCCACAAATCTGAATTCTATTGTGAGACCATCTTCCCATATAGCTTTTCATTTCCAAGTATTATTTGCTCTCAAAGTCCTTACTTTCTGACCCTCTTTGGTCCTCAGAAATGACACTCTAACTTCCATCTCTATGCTTTTACACTAGCTGCCCCAAATGCCTGGAATGCTCCCCTTCCTTACCTCTGACTCATTGTGTTCCTCATTTCTTTTAAGATTCATATCAAATACCACTGTCTCTATGAAACCTTTCCTGATTCCTCCCAAATACTCAGGTGTTCTGTCTCAACCTTAAATAGATAGATAGATAGATAGATAGATAGATAGATAGATAGATAGATA
>NW_027187460.1:26842005-26845883 GCF_028583685.1 Petaurus breviceps papuanus | reverse complement strand
ATAGATAGATAGATAGATAGATAGATAGATAGATAGATAGATAGATAGATAGATGATAGATAGATCTGTGTATGTATGTATAATAATGTTACAATATTATACATATATTATGTATTACTATAATATAAATATGTGTAATATATTAATAAATTTGATATAATAATATATACATATAAGATATATAGTGCCACTATAATATATAATATAATGCAAAAAATTATATATGGTATAATATGTAATTATATATTATAGTGAAACCATAACATATGTATATAATATAGTAGTACATAAATTATAATAACGCCAATATATAATACTAACATATTTTAAAGTAATACATCCATATATAATCTCTAATACATACTTATCTAATCTACACCTCTATCTCTAGTTCTATGATCTGTATCTATATAGATGTATAAGATAGATAGATAGAGCTGTGTATGTATATAAAATAATGCTACAATATTTCATATATTATATATTGCTATAATATAAAATATGTGTAATATAGTAACAAATATGATATAATATATACATATAAGATATATAGTGTTACTATAACATATAACATTATGCAAATAATTATATATGGTAAAATAATATATAATTATATATAGTAACACTGTTGTATATTATAGTAAAACCATAACATATGTATATAATACAGTAGTACATAAATTATAATAACACCAATATATAATACTAACACATTTTAAAGTAATACACCCATATATAAATACATACTTATCTATATCTACACCTCTATCTCTAGCTCTGTGATCTGTATTTATAGATATAGAAGTATAAGATAGATAGGATAGATAGATAGATGGATAGATAGATAGATACATAAAGGATTATTCCCCCACTTGAAGGTAAGGTCCTTGAGTGGTATATACTCAATCTTTATTATAGTATAGTGTCAGCCTTTGTGCTTGTATCATCAGCACCTAACACAGTGTTTGGTACATAGTCAGTACTTGATAAATGTTTGATAGTTGGTTAATTCAGTTGGCATCAGTAATGAAAATAATGATGTATTTCTTTTATTTAAAATTTCATTTATTCTCACTGATAAAACAAAGAGTAGTGAGGCATTCCTCTAGGACATTCAATTTCTCCTTAATAAGGTAACTAATACATGTCAGATGTAGGGCAGCAATTATTTCACTCAACAGAAAATTCAGAACATGCAAGGGACTTTCAGGACAATAACAGACAAAGAAAACATATAAAGCATCCACACTAATTCTCAAAAGAAAAAAAAAGAACTCAGGGCTGCCATTGGGGCAACACTCGAATGTTCCAGTGACTCCTCTAGCTCTCTCAAAAGAGCACACCATTCCTCCCAGACTCATAATGCCTCCAGTGGTTTGGCTACCCCAAAAACACAATGCCTTTTGGAGGTTTAAGATAGATAACTCCTTTCCATTCAGACATCTTGTAATAGCAGGAGGTATTCATATCTCTTATCTATGTCCTTACCATACCTATATCGACATCTCTCACCCTATTGTGTCATGGCTTTGCTGTCTGTCTGCATAAGTCATGTAGAAGATAATTTTCTCCCTTCAGGAAACATACTGCTTAGGAAATTTTCTGTCTCTAGAAGTCTGATTTCTCAAAAGTTCAAATTTTAGCTACTCTTATGGCATCCCTCAAGGCTAATACTGCATGACAATTGAGAGAAATTTTCAATAAATGAAAGAATGAATGAATGAAAAAGTGTTTACAATGTGCAAAGCACTAGGACTACAAATTTTAAAAGTGAGAGACTCCCTGCTCTCAAAGAGCTCACATTCTAAAGGGATTTAGCACATATAAGAGGGTTTAGCTGCCAAAAGGCAGTTGGAAAGCCCAGTATTCCAGATGGTAAGTAATATAGTTTGGCTAGAGTGTAGAAGGGAGATAAGGCTGAAGTACAAACACATCTTCTTTAGTGTCATTTTGATTGATAAAACCATATCTCTTTCTTAAATTGAACCACTTGACAATGCCAAGAAATTTGGTAGTGAGAATTTTCTTTTCCAGGTTCTCGGTAGCCAGAACTGCTGAAAAGGTAGAGAATACAGCAGCTGTATACACAGTTATCCATCCAATTCATAACTGTTAGTCTTTGGACTCAGGCTTCCCATATAGTTTTGTCTGAGATGGCCTCCCTCCTTTACAATGGTGGTCCTTCAGCTGTTGGCATTAATGTTGGTATTACTTTGGGTGGTAATGGTAATGATAGTGGTGGTAATGATTATGACAGGGACCTGGCTCCACTAGGGCTGTTTTCCTGAACAATGGTTGGAAGAATCACGTGGCAGGCAGGGGTGTGGCCTGGAAGGCTTTTCCACCTACTGGGTAGGACCACCTTCAGTAAGGAATAAGGGGAAGTTATGGTGGTTGTGGCAGTTCCATGAATCTGGAAAATACCACCTATTGATGATCAAATTAATTAATTGAATAATACTAAAGATTGTTAAGCAGCTAGTGGATCAGTGGAGAGTACTGGGCCTGAAGTCAGGAAGACCTGAGTTCAAATCCATCCTCAGACACTTACTAGGTGTATTACTTGGGCAAGTCACTCTGCTTCTGTTTGCCTTAACCCACTGGAGAAGAAAATCACAAACCACTTGAATATCTCTGCCAAAAAACCCTCATGGACAGTATTAGCATGCTATGGTCCAGAGGGTCGTGAAGAATTGGACATGCCTGAATGACTGAAAAAATGTTGCTAATTTCTGAGGATTAGAGGAATCATGTGTTACATTGGGAATTGAGAGAAGAAGAGACAGACTGGTACCAAGTCTGAAATTTATTATTTGTATGAAAAGTTTTTTCACCTCTCTGAGCTTTATTCTTTGTCTGTAAAGTGGGCATAATAACACTCATACTACTCCGTTGCAGACTTGATGCCAAAAAAAGCACTTTATAAAACTTAAAATGCCATAGGAGTATGAGTCATTATTTATTATTCCAGGGGCAGCTAGTAAGGAGTTAGAGCAGATGAGACAGTAAGTTGAACTAACAGTGAAGTGAGCAACATGGCTGGGCCCCTTCAAGAAATAGAGATCTCAGTCATCAATTCACCAGTCAGGAGAGCAGGCCTCAGGACACAGTCATCCATAGATGAGCAAGGCAGTTGGTGAGAAGGCAGAGAAATCCAAAGACTTAGTTGGGCTAGGAGATTAAATAGCAAATAACAAAACTTCTAGCCCATGCCCCATGGCACAAAATTAAAAGCTCTTTCCTTTACTAACTCCCTCATTTTACTATTAGAAAACTGAGGCTCAGAAAGAAGTAACTTTTCCAAGGTCAAAGTAATAGAATTGGCACAAACCTGGGTGGCATGACTCATTGATAAGAATTCTATCCAGTATACCATGGTGTTTCCTGCTACCTCAAAGTGTGGCTTCTTAGGTATCTGCATTATCCTGTCTATATTCACATAGTTCCCATTTTTGCAAAGGAATCTTTATATAAGTTAGGCTTTTAGGTGGTGGAGGTATAAAAGGTACTGACAAAGTCAAGCTGCCTTCCTGAGATAAGGGAGTACTGTTTACAGGAAATTTTGCTATTTTTTAATTTAAATATTTGCTGTAAATAAATGTATCACTCTGGTGTGTGTGTGTGTGTGTGTGTGTGTGTGTATGAAGGACCAGCTAGGTATTCATGCATCTATTGTCAGCTATCCCACATAGTCCAGAGTGTCAGTGGAGAAGGACATGGGACATGATGATCAATACCCAATACTGTGGGACCTTACACGCAGTAGGCATTCACAAAATAGTTCACAAAAGAATAAAGGAAGGAAGGAAGGAAAGGAGGGAGGGAGGGAGGAAGGAAGGAAGGAAGGAAGGAAGGAAGGAAGGAAGGAAGGAAGGAAG